>NC_092345.1:12924646-13228628 GCF_963676685.1 Mytilus edulis
ATCGTTTAGTTTAGACCTAGAAAACAAAGGTATGCTTGTTTCCTGTTTCTCAAACTTCCCTCTTTTAGACCTTTGACCTTATTTGATGAATTTGCATTAAAGTTGTCTGAATCTTTGAAAAATAATTAAAGCAAATCTAAACATTTATCTCTGACTGGATAATTTCCAAAAGTTTTTGGTCAGTTACCAATATAAAACTTATTTTTGTTTTTTTCAATCATTGATACCAGTAGCCTAAACTTAGTAAAGAAATGATAATATCATAGTGATGATGATTTTAACTTGCCCTCTCTGATTGTGATGAGATCTTGTTAAATTTATGTACTCGCTTCTGAACTATGATTTAAAAACACTCTGAATTTTTGAATTGGAATATTTCTTGTCTGTTTACATATATTGTAATTTCAGTCAGGAACTAAAAACTCTTCAAAACTATTTTAATGTTTTGTCTATACAGTGGAGAGGACTTTCATTAAATTAAAAAAAATAAGCATTTTTATAACGATAAAAGACTACTAAAAGTTTTTCTCATGTTGTGATGGTATCTTTTTTGTGCTAGTATTTTAGTCATGAAATAGTCTGTCAAGTGTGTTAATTTGTCTTTTGGGTCTGAATTTGTTGGTCATATGTGATTATTTGTCAAATGTAAATGTTTTGTCAAGATATTGTCTTTTAATGGGTGTTGATTTTAGTAACAATATTGACTTGTCAGGGGACAGGGTGTTATTTTGGTCATTATATTGTCATTCAAATCATATTTGTGTTTATTGGACTCTATATATAATTAAAAGAAAATCATTGATCCTTTATACCTAGAAAACAAAGGTGTGCTTGTTTCCCCGTCTCTCAAACTTCCCTCTTTTAGACCTTTGACCCTATTTGATGAATTTGCATTAAAGTTGTCTGAATCTTTGAAAAATAAATAAAGCAAATTAAACATTTATCTCTCACTGGATAATTTTCAAAAGTTTTTGGACAGTTACCAATATAAAACTTATTTTTGTTTTCAATCGTTGATACCAGTAGCCTGAACTTAGTTAAGAAATGAAAATATCATAGTGATGATGATTTTAACTTGCCCTCTCTGAATGTGATGAGATCTTGTTAAATTTATGTACTCACTTCTGAACTATGATTTAAAAAAAAAAATTGTTGAATTCTGGTCCGAATGTCCGGTGTTTTTTTTTCATGGACTTTTCTAACATTCTAGCTAGCATAATTGCCAAACGATCTCAAATTCGTTTATTTTGTTCAACCGCTAGCTTTATGCAGAATATCGCCAACCAGTAATGTGTAAATCCGGGTAAAAACATATCTGACTGTCAGAAACAACAATGTATGCCATCATTGGCACAACCGGAAATGTAAATAAAACCGGATCAGATTCTGGGAACGGATAAGGATAATTCCGGGTTTGCCTATTTAAATACAATAAATGAATAAAAATCCAAGCAGATCACAAAATTTAGCTATGAAATATAAACACTAGAATTGAAAACCAAAAGATATATGAAAAAGAAAGAAGAAACAGGAAATAATATTTTATACAGAAACTCTAAATTATGTTTAGTTCACAAACATTGTCAAAATCCAATAAAATGGGACATTACTCTTCACTGAAATGCATTCAAGCAATTGTGCACAACTTTCATAACAATATACCCTCTTGTTACATCATTTTGTTTTAATTTGTGCATTTTGGGGAAGAGTAGGGCACAACAAAGTCATATGTTTGTTGTTTTTTGTTGGATAATATATAACTCGAATAATTCAAGCCCTTTCGCTGTCCAATTTTCTCCCACACGAGGGCTTGAACTCCTTGTGATCATTGGCCGCGTGAGAGAGCCAATCAGCGGCGATCAGGATATGAGTCTGCGCAACTCTCTTGAAATTGTCTTACCAAACACGTGTGTTCAATTAACACAAATCCGATAATAATTAATTAACATCAATTAACATCAGTTTACATCATTTATCATCAATTAACATCCGGAACTCCTCCTTCTTTAGCTGCCAATTTAAATCAAAATTCCCATATTGCAAAGCGGTGTGAATTTTCCGGTTGACGGTCTTGATCGAGGAAGACGTTCAGGCGATAATGTAGCCTTCGTAGATCAGCGGAATATAACAACTGAATTATTCGGGTTAGATAATATACAATTAGATGTAAAAAAAAATTGGTCTGGTAAAATTTCATTCGGTCTGGTAAATCTAGGATGCTTACCAGAACGAATGTCCTGTAAAAATAAAATTCAATCGTGTAGTCTGATACACTGGAGAGGACTTTCATTAATTAAAAAAAAATAGCATTTTTTTAACGAGAAAATACTGCTTAAAGTTGTTCTCATGTCATGATGCCATCTTTTATATATGTGCTAGTATTTTAGTCATGAAATAGTCTGTCAAGTGTGTTTATTTGTTTTTTGGGTCTGAATTTATTGGTCATATGTGACTATTTGTCAAATGTAAATGTTTTTGTCAAGATATTGTCGTCATGGGTGTAAATTTTGGTAACAATATTGACATTAAAGTTGTCTGAATCTTTGAAAAATAAATAAAGCAAATTAAACATTTATCTCTCACTGGATAATTTTCAAAAGTTTTTGGACAGTTACCAATATAAAGCTAATTTTTGTTTTCAATCGTTGATACCAGTAGCCTGAACTTAAGTAAAGAAATTAAAATATCATAGTGATGATGATTTTAACTTGCCCTCTCTGATTGTGATGAGATCTTGTTAAATTTATGTACTCACTTCTGAACTATGATTTAAAAACACTGAATTTTTTAATTGGAATATTTCTTGTTTGTTGACATATATTGTAATTTCAGTTAGAAACTAGAATTTTTATAACGAGAAAAAAATGGTTAAAGTTTTTCTCGTGTTGTGATGATATCTTTTATGTGCTAGTATTTTAGTCATGAAATAGTCTGTCAAGAGTGTTTATTTGTCTTTTGGGTAGAATGTATTGGTCATATGTGAATATTTTTGAAATGTAAATGTTTTTGTCAAGATATTGTCTTGTCGTGGGTTTTATTTTAGTAACAAAATGGACTTGTCAGTGGACAGGGTGTTAATTTTGTCATGATATTGTCATTTAAGTCATACTTGTGCTTACTGGACTCTATAATTAAAAATTAAAAAATTATCCTTTAGACCTAGAAAACAAAGGTGTGCTTGTTTCCTGCCTCTCAAACTTTCCTCTTTTAGACCTTTGACCCTATTTGATGAATTTGCAAGAAAAGGGTCTGAATAATCTCAAACATTTAAGTCCTGACTGGATAATTTTCAAAAGTTTTTAGTCAGTTACCAATATAAAACTAATTTTTATGCCCCATTTATGGGCATTATGTTTTCTGGTCTGTGCGTTCTTCTGTCCGTTCGTCCCGCTTCAGGTTAAAGTTTTTGGTTGAGGTCAGGTTTAAGTTTTTGGTTGAGGTAGTTTTTGATGAAGTTGAAGTCCAAGCAATTTGAAACTTAGTAACATGTTCCCTATAATATAATCTTTCTAATTTTAATGCCAAATTAGAGATTTTATCCCATTTTCATGGTCCACTGAACATAGAAAATGATGGTGCAGATGGGGCATCTGTACTTCGGACACATTCTTGTTGTTTTAAATCATTGATACCAGTAGCCTAAAACTTCAGTAAAGAAATGAAAATATCATAGTGATGATGATTTTAACTTGCCCTCTCTGATTGTGATGAGATCTTGTTAAATTTATGTACTCACTTCTGAACTATGATTTTAAAACCCTCTGAATTTTGGAATTGGAATATTTCTTGTCTGTTGACATATATTGTAATTTCAGTCAGAAACTAAAAACTCTTCAAAACTGTTTTAATGTTTTGTCTATACAGTGGAGAGGACTTTCATTAATTCAAAAAAAGTAGCATTTTTATAATGAGAAAATACTGGTTAAAGTTTTTCTCATGTTGTGATGGTATCTTTTATGGGCTAGTATTTTAGTCTTGAAAAAGTCTGTCAAGTGTGTTTATTTGTCATTTGGGTCTGAATTTATTGGTCATATGTGAATATTTGTCAAATGTTAATGTTTTTGTCAAGATATTGTTGTCATGGGTGTTATTTTAGTAACAAAATGGACTTGTCAGGGGACAGGGTGTTAATTTTGTCATGATATTGTCATTTAAGGTAGCACAATACAAAGATTTTTCATCCCCAATTAGACACCTTTAAATTGATATAATTCCACTCATCTTCCTTTAAATTTTATAAATGAGGTACCAAAAGAAAGAAGAAGGATTAATCTTTCTTCTTTCTTTTGGTACCTCATTTATAAAATATAAAGAAGGATGAAATGAATTACATCAGTTTAAAGTTGTCTGATTGGGAGTGAAAATATCTTTGTATTGTGCTACCTTAAGTCATACTTGTGTTTACTGGACTCTATAATTAAAAAGAAAAACATTTATCCTTTAGACCTAGAAAACAAAGGTCTGCTTGTTTCCTGTCCCTCTTTTAGACCTTTGACCCTATTTGATGAATTTGCATTAAATAAAATTGAGAAAGGAAATGGGGAATGTGTCAAAGCGACAACAACCCGACCATAGAGCAGACAACAGCCCAAAGCCACCAATGGGTCGGGTCTTCAATGTAGCGAGAGAAACTCCTGCACCCGAAAGAGTCCTTCAGCTGGCCCCTTAAAAAATGTATACTAGTACAGTGATAATGGACGTCATACTAAACTCCAAATTATACACAAGAAACTAAAATTAAAAATCATACAAGACTTACAAAGGCCAGAGGCTCCTGACTTGGGACAGGTGCAAAATTGCGGCAGGGTTAAACATGTTTATGAGATCTCAAGCCTCCCCTTATACCTCTAGCCGATGTAGAAAAGTAAAAACATAACAATATGCACATTGTCGGAATCTTTGAAAAATAAATAAAGCAAATTTAAACATTTTACTCTGACTGGATAATTTTCAAAAGTTTAAGTCAGTTACCAATATAAAACTTAATTTTTGTTTTCAATCGTTGATACCAGTAGCCTGAACTTAAGGAAATAAATGAAAATATCATAGTGATGATGATTTTAACTTGCCCTCTCTGATTGTGATGAGATCTTGTTAAATTTATGTACTCACTTCTGAACTATGATCTAAAAACACTCTGAATTTTAGAATTGGAATATTTCTTGTCTGTTGACATACATTGTAATTTCAGTCAGGAACTAAAAACTCCTTAAAACTGTTTTAATGTTTTGTCTATACAGTGGAGAGAAGTTTCATTGATTAAAAAAAACAAGCATTTTATAACGAGAAAATACTGCTTAAAAGTTTTTCTCATGTCATGATGCTGTCTTTTATCTGCTAGTATTTTAGTCATGAAATAGTCTGTCAAGTATGTTTATTTGTCTTTTGGGTCAGAATTTATTGGTCACATGTGATTATTTGTCAAATGTTAATGTTTTTGTCAAGATATTGTCGTCATGGGTGTTAATTTTGGTAACAATATTGTCAGTGGACAGGGTGTTAATTTTGTCATGATATTGTCTTTTAATTCATACTTGTGTTTACTGGACTCTATAATTAAAAGAAAAACATTGATTGTTTAGTTTAGACCTAGAAAACAAAGGTATGCTTGTTTCCTGTTTCTCAAACTTCCCTCTTTTAGACCTTTGACCTTATTTGATGAATTTGCATTAAAGTTGTCTGAATCTTTGAAAAATAATCAAAGCAAATCAAACATTTATCTCTGACTGGATAATTTTCAAAGGTTTTTGGTCAGTTACCAATATAAAACTTATTTTTGTTTTTTCAATCGTTGATACCAGTAGCATAAACTTAGTAAAGAAATGATATCATAGTGATGATGATTTTAACTTGCCCTCTCTGATTGTGATGAGATCTTGTTAAATTTATGTACTCACTTCTGAACTATGATTTAAAAACACTCTGAATTTTTGAATTGGAATATTTCTTGTCTGTTGACATATATTGTAATTTCAGTCAGGAACTAAAATTTCTTCAAAACTATTTTAATGTTTTGTCTATACAGTGGAGAGGACTTTTGTAAAAATAAAAAAAATAAGCATTTTTATAACGATAAAAGACTGCTAGAAGTTTTTCTCATGTTGTGATGGTATCTTTTATGTGCTAGTATTTTAGTCAAAAAATGGTCTGTCAAGTGTGTTTATTTGTCTTTTCACTCTTTTGGGTGTGAATTTGTTAGTCATATGTGATTATTTGTCAAATGTTTTTGTCAAGATATTGTCTTGTCATGGGTGCTAATTTTGGTAACAATATTGACTTGTCAGGGGACAGGGTTTTTCTTTTGGTCATGATATTGTCATTTAAGTCATACTTGTGTTTACTGGACTCTATAATAAAAGAAAAACATTGATCCTTTAGACCTAGAAAACAAAGGTGTGCTTGTTTCCCCGTCTCTCAAACTTCCCTCTTTTAGACCTTTGACCCTATTTGATGAATTTGCATTAAAGTTGTCTGAATCTTTTAGAAAACTAAAGAAACAGCAAATCAGTGATCTCAAACATTTATCTCTGACTGGATAATTTTCAAAAGTTTTTGGTCATTTACCAATATAAAACTATTTTTTTGTTTTCAATTGTTGATACCAGTAACCTGAACTTAAGTAAAGAAATGACAATATCATAGTGATGATGATTTTAACTTGCCCTCTCTGATTGTGATGAGATCTTGTTAAATTTATGTACTCACTTCTGAACTATGATTTAAAAACACTCTGAATTTTAGAATTTGAATATTTCTTGTCTGTTTACATATATTGTAATTTCAGTCAGGAACTAAAAACTTGAAAACTATTTTAATGTTTCGTCTATACAGTGGAGAGGACTTTCATTAATTAAAAAAAACAAGTATTTTTATAACGAGAAAATACTGCTGAAAGTTGTTCTTATGTCATGATGCTATCTTTTATGTGCTAGTATTTTAGTCATGATATAGTTTGTCAAGTGTATTTATTTGTCCTTAGGGTCTGAATTTATTGGTCATATATATATCAGTGTTCTAGGATTTTTTTGGCAACTTGACTTACCACGGGTAAGATCAATAAAAAAATTACTTACCCACATCTAAAAGTTAAATCCGCCAACCAATGCGGACCGCGCTTTGCGCCGTCCGCTGCGGCTTGCCGCCCTTATGGCCGGGGGTCTGGGGGCCGCTCACGGCCCCCAGAAGCTCTGGGGTAAATGATGCAAAATCCTGCATTCTAGCCATTTCCTGGCACCTTTTTCATGCTTCAGAAAGTACCCTTTTTTGTGATGTCAAATGATGTTTTGTATGAAGCAATGATGACTAAGTGTATTGAAAAGTATTTGAAATATATGGCTTAATTGTAACTATATACCTATACCACCAGAAAAGTACATTGAACTATAACAGTACTTCACTGACTTTCATACCAATAATCCACTGTAAAAAAAATAAGGGACTTACATGCAACTCTTTTTAAAAATCAGACATGCTCTTTATAAAATACTGAATATTTTTCAGGCCGATTCACTGAACATTAATGATTAAGGATAAGTCATTTGTTGCACATAGATTTTAAATTTAAAAACTTTTATGACATGCTTTAAATTATATGTTGTGAAGTTTGTCTGAACAAAGCTGGATTCGGATACGATTGAATTTTGTACAAAATTTAAAAAAAACGATTTCTTACTAAATTTGACAAATATGTTATAGTTATTACTATGTCATTTATTAAGAGCTATAATAAATGCAACCTGTAAGTTTATTTTCCTCCGATGACAAGAAAAAAAATCGTTTATGTCCCGATTTAAGCACCAGTTATCAATCCTGATTTTACCGACACCGTGACCGACTTTTAGAATGATAGAAGAATGTGGTCTCTTTTGCGCTTGATTACACCTTTTATCAAAGTTTTTTCTCGTGATTTAATAAAAATAAAAAGCAGATATGGCATGTATGGGAAAATTGAAGAGGACCGGGAAATTTCAAGAGTTTTTTGGCTTCCCCGAACTTGAAAATTGACTTACCACCGGGTGACAAAGGCTAAAAAATGACTTACCCGTTGTCCTAATCCACTTACCCCGGGTAACGGGTAATGGGAATCCTAGAACACTGTATATATGTGAATTTTTGTCAAATGTAAATGTTTTTGGAGTTGAGGTCCTAACAGTTTAGGAATTAGGGGCCAAAAGGGGGCCCAATTAAGCATTATTCTTGGTTTTCGCACCTTAACTTTAGTATAAGTAAATGGAAATCTATGAAATTTTGACACAAGGTTTATGACCATAAAGGGAAGGTTTGGTTTGATTTTGGGAGTTTTTGGGAGCTCTTTGACTGTTTTCAATCGTTGATACCAGTAGCCTTAACTTAAGTAAAAAAAAGAAAATATCATAGTGATGATGATTTTAACTTGCCCTCTCTGATTGTGATGAGATCTTGTTAAATTTATGTACTCACTTCTGAACTATGATTTAAAAATACTCTGAATTTTAGAATTTGAATATTTCTTGGCTGTTTACATATATTGTAATTTCAGTCAGGAACTAAAAATTCTCCAAAACTATTTTAATGTTTTGTCTATACAGTGGAGAGGACTTTCATTAAATTCAAAAAAATAAGCATTTTTATAAAGAGAAAATACTTGTAGGGGGACAGGGTTTTTCTTTTGGTCATGATATTGTCATTTAAGTCATACTTGTGTTTACTGGACTCTATAATTAAAAGAAAAACATTGATCGTTTAGACCTAGAAAACAAAGGTGTGCTTGTTTCCCCGTCTCTCAAACTTCCCTCTTTTAGACCTTTGACCCTATTTGATGAATTTGTATTGAATTTGTCTGGATCTTTGAAAAATAAATATAGCAAATCTAAACATTTATCTCTGACTGGATAATTTCCAAAAGTTTTTGGTCAGTTACCAACATAAAACTATTTTTTTTGTTTTCAATCATTGATACCAGTAGCCTGAACTTAAGTAAAAAAAAATCAAATATCATAGTGATGATGATTTTAACTTGCCCTCTCTGATTGTGATGAGATCTTGTTAAATTTATGTACTCACTTCTGAACTATGATTTAAAAACACTCTGAATTTTTGAATTGGAATATTTCTTGTCTGTTGACATATATTGTAATTTCAGTCAGGAACTAAAAACTCGTCAAACTATTTAAATGTTTTGTCTATACAGTGGAGAGGACTTTCATTAAAAAAAAATTAGCAGTTTTACATTAAATGTGAAAATTCTGCTCAAAGTTTTTCTCATGTTGTGATGGTATCTTTTATGTGCTAGTATTTTAGTCATGAAATAGTCTGTCAAGTGTGTTTATTTGTCTTTTGGCTCTGAATTTATTGGTTATATTTGATTATTTGATAAATGTAAAAGTTTTTGTCAAGATATTGTCTTGTCATGGGTGTTGATTTTAGTAACAATATTGACTTGTCAGGGGACAGGGTTTTTCTTTTGGTCATGATATTGTCATTTAAGTCATACTTGTGTTTACTGGACTCTATAATTAAAAGAAAAACATTGATCCTTTAGACCTAGAAAACAAAGGTGTGCTTGTTTCCCCGTCTCTCAAACTTCCCTCTTTTAGACCTTTGACCCTATTTGATGAATTTGCATTAAAGTTGTCTGAATCTTTGAAAAATAAATAAAGCAAATCCAAACATTTATCTCTGACTGGATAATTTTCAAAATTGTTTGGTCAGTTACCGATATAAAACTATTTTTTTGTTTTCAATTGTTGATACCAGTAGCCTGAACTTAAGTAAAGAAATGAAAATATCATAGTGATGATGATTTTAACTTGCCCTCTCTGATTGTGATGAGATCTTGTTAAATTTATGTACTCACTTCTGAACTATTATTTAAAAACACTCAGAAATTTTCTTGTCTATATGATATATATTGTAACTTCAGTCAGGAACTAAAAACTCTTCAAAACTATTTTAATGTTTTGTCTACAGTGGAGGGGACTTTCATTAAATTAAAACAAAAATAGCATTTTTATAACAAGAAAATACTGCTTAAAGTTTTTCTCATTGTCATGATGCTATCTTTTATATACTAGTATTTTAGTCATTAAATAGTCTTGTCAAGTTTGTTTATTTGTCTTTTGGGTCTAAATTTGTTGGTCATATGTGAATATTTGTTCAACGTAAAAGTTTTTGTCAAGATATTGTCTTGTCAGACTTAAATTAAAATATTGTTTGTTTGCCCTTTACCGACCGACCCTATCAATTCGTTCCGCCTGAAAATCTTTTATTTGTATTTACCAGCAAGATTTTATTTTATTTTATCTTTTCGTTCCTACCAAAAATCTTATATTTGTATTTCCCGCTCAGAACTTTTTTACCGGAATCCTCGGGTTTTATCTTTACCGTATAAGGTCTAGTCCGTTTGGTATCTCGTGAGCGTTTGACATGAACACTTGCATTTAGAGTTTCAAAGCATTTGTTTGAAATTGATGTTGAACGCTTTGAGAAAACATGATGATATGACGTTAGCTGCGAAAACGTAGCTCTTAAGGTCCTTTTGATGATTTTTATACGACCGCAAAATTTGAAAAATTTTTCGTCGTATATTGCTATCACGTTGGCGTCGTTGTCTGCGTCGTCGTCGTCCGAATACTTTTAGTTTTCGCACTCTAACTTTAGTAAAAGTGAATGGAAATCTATGAAATTTTAACACAAGGTTTATGACCACAAAAGGAAGGTTGGTATTGATTTTGGGAGTTTTGGTCCCAACATTTTAGGAATTGTCCAAAAAGGGCCCAAATAAGCATTTTCTTGGTTTTCGCACTATAACTTTAGTTTAAGTTAATAGAAATCTATGAAATTTTGACACAAGGTTTATGACCACAAAAGAACGGTTGGGATTGATTTTGGGAGTTTTGGTTTCAACAGTTTAGGAATTAGGGGCCAAAAAAGGGCCCAAATAAGCATTATTCTTGGTTTTCGCACAATAACTTTAGTTTAAGTAAATAGAAATCAATGAAATTTAAACACAATGTTAATGACTACAAAAGGAAGGTTGGTATTGATTTTGGGAGTTTAGGTCCCAACAGTTTAGGAATTAGGGGCCAAAAAGGGACCCAAATAAGCATTTTTCTTGGTTTTCGCACCATAACGTTAGTATAAGTAAATAGAAATCTATGAAATTTAAACACAAGGTTCATGACCATAAAAGGAAGGTTGGTATTGATTTTGGGAGTTTTGGTCCCAACAGAATAAGGGGCCCAAAGGGTCCAAAATTAAACTTTGTTTGATTTCATCAAAATTGAAGAATTGGGGTTCTTTGATATGCCGAATCTAACTGTCATGACTGTGTATGTAGATTCTTAACTTTTGGTCCCATTTTCAAATTGGTCTACATTAAGGTCCAAAGGGTCCAAAATTAAACTTAGTTTGATTTTGACAAAAAATGAATCAGTTAGGTTCTTTGATATGCTGAATCTAAAAATGTACTTAGATTCTTGATTATTGACCCAGTTTTCAAGTTGGTCCAAATCGGGGTCCAAAATTAAACTTTGTTTGATTTCATCAAAAATTGAATAAATGGGGTTCTTTGATATACCAAATCTAACTGTGTATGTAGATTCTTCATTTTTGGTCCTGTTTTCAAATTGGTCTACACTAAAGTCCAAAGGGTCCAAAATTAAACTTAGTCTGATTTTAACAAAAATTGAAATCTTGGGGTTCTTTGATATGCTGAATCCAAAAATGTACTTAGATTTTTTATTATGGGCCCAGTTTTCAAGTTGGTCCAAATCAGGATCTAAAATTATTATATTAAGTATTGTGCAATAGCAAGTCTTTTCAATTGCACAGTATTGCGCAATGGCAAGAAATATCTAATTGCACAATATTGTGAAATAGCAAAATTTTTTTTAATTAGAGTTATCTTTCTTTGTCCAGAATAGTAAGCAAAAAATATCTAATTGCAAAATATTGTGCAATAGCAAGATTTTTTTTTAATTGGAGTTATCTTTCTTTGTTCAGAATCAACTTAAATCTTTGCTATATACAATATACAATGTATATTCACTTTTTACTACCAACTGATAAATTAAAATAATCTTTACCATTCAGTGATAACAAGCAGTTTTTTTACATCTTAATATTTTATGATGTATTTAAATGAGTAGTTATTGTTGCAAACTCCATTAGAAATTTTAATTGAGATTAGTTTTGGAATAAGGGAGAGGGGGATGTGATTAAAAAAATTGGGTTCAATTTTTCTCATTTGAAATTTCATAAATAAAAAAGAAAATTTCTTCAAACATTTTTTTTAAAGGATTAATATTCAACAGCATA
Organism: Mytilus edulis; assembly: GCF_963676685.1. Classification (NCBI taxonomy): domain Eukaryota; kingdom Metazoa; phylum Mollusca; class Bivalvia; order Mytilida; family Mytilidae; genus Mytilus; species Mytilus edulis. Next base: position 12,936,944 of record NC_092345.1, read on the forward strand.
GTGAATTGCTCTAAGAGAAAACAAAAATTTTAAGTTCATTAGAACACATTCATTCTGTGTCAGAAACCTATGCTGTGTCAACTATTTAATCACAATCCAAATTTAGAGCTGAATCCAGCTTGAATGTTGTGTCCATACTTGCCCCAACCGTTCAGGGTTCAACCTCTGCGGTCGTATAAAGCTACGCCCTGCGGAGCATCTGGTTGATATTTGCAGACCATAGATCTATGGCCAAAAAAAAAATCAAAGGACAATAGAGCTACGTTTTCGCAGCTAGATATGATGTACGTTACTCTATCTTTATATTTGAAGAGCAGGGTTCACTTACGAAAAAGTTCGTAACATACAAAATTATCAACGTGTGTACAAACTTTTTTGTAAACGGACGTTGTATTCTATGTACAGTAGGGATGGCCCTTTGTGATCCGTAGATCAGGATGATTATGTTAAAGATGCCTTCGACCAGCATTGCTGTATTATTTATATCTGACATGAACCAAAGGTGACAAAAGCCTGTAAAGTGGAGAACATTTGGCAGTAAAATCGCCCAAGTTTTCCAAACAGATCATTTATAAATTGCGATGTAGAATATGTACCCGAATGGAATAGACTACCAGACAATATTGTGTGTGCTAAGACAATTGATAGCTTTAAAACTTTGGTTGCTCTCACAACGTTGGATTAATTTTCCAGCGCCTCTCTCCCGTTGCCACTGATGCCATATATACTGGCCCTGCAACGTACTTATTCAGATTCAGAATTGAGTTCAAGTCTTGTAGCATTTTTATTGAAAACCCAGGCACACACGAAAATTTAAACACTCTAGGGACTTTTTCTACTAGTAATGTATCTCTGCCCGGACATATTTTACCAGGACAAAGTAATCGCTTATAATATACAGAAAACCTTTAGGTAGAGGTCAGCGTACAAGGTACGTAGTACAGAATATTAGTGCAAGTTAAAACTCTTCAAAGTTCCAGGCATATACACGTTGAAAATATGCGGCACAGCTCTATATTTTGATATTTAAAAACAAAGAAGTCTTGCATATGAATTAACTTCACATTCTATATGATATTTTTTTTTCAAAACTTCCTGGGACTATTATACTACTAATAATAGTCCCAGTCCCATCAACTTGTTAGCAAAAGCAAAACAGACAAAAATGACATTATCCAGACTTTGTATATTATGTTTCTTGTCACTTGTGTATACAATTTACTATGTTTGAATTTAAACCCGTCAGGGTTTCATGTTTTTTTGCAATATAAAATAAAATATTATACCTACCTGCCTACCCATGACAAAAAAATATACCGAGCCAAATTATTTTTTTTGGGAAAAAAATAAAATATTTTACCTACCTACCTACCCTGTTTCAAAACATAGGGTCGGAAAAGGGCAAACAAACAATATTTTAATTTAGGCCTCATGGGTGTTGATTTTAGTAACAATATTGACTTGTAGGGGGACAGGGTTTTTCTTTTGGTCATGATATTGTCATTTAAGTCATACTTGTGTTTACTGGACTCTATAATAAAAGAAAAACATTGATCCTTTAGACCTAGAAAACAAAGGTATGCTTGTTTCCTGTCCCTCTTTTAGACCTTTGACCCTATTTGATGAATTTGCATAAAAGTTGTCTGAATCTTTGAAAAATAAAATTAAGCAAATCTAAACATTGATCTCTGACTGGATAATTTTCAAAAGTTTTTGGTCAGTTACCAATATAAAACTAATTTTTGTTTTCACTCGTTGATACAAGTAGCCTGAACTTAAATATGAACTTAAATAAAGAAATAAAAATATCATAGTGATGATGATTTTAACTTGCCCTCTCTGATTGTGATGAGATCTTGTTAAATTTATGTACTCACTTCTGAACTATGATTTAAAAACATTCTGAATTTTTGAATTGGAATATTCTTGTCTGTTGACATATATTGTAATTTCAGTCAGGAACTAGAATATCTTCAAAACTGCTTTCATGTTTTGTCTATACAGTGAAGAGGACTTTCATTAATTCAAAAAAAACCAGGCATTTTTATAACGAGAAAAGACTGCTTAAAGTTTTTCTTTATGTCATGATGCTAGTATTTTAGTCATGAAATAGTCTGTCAAGTGTGTTTATTTGTCTTTTGACCCTATTTGATGAATTTTCATTAAAGTTGTCTGAATCTTTGAAAAATAATTGAAGCAAATCCAAACATTTATCTCTGACTGGATAATTTCCAAAAGTTTTTGGTCAGTTATAATTACTAATATAAAACTAATTTTTGTTTTCACTCGTTGATACCAGTAGCCTGAACTTAAGTAAAGAAATGAAAATATCATAGTGATGATGATTTTAACTTGCCCTCTCTGATTGTGATGAGATCTTGTTAAATTTATGTACTCACTTCTGAACTATGATTAAAAACACTCAGAAATTTTCTTGTCTATATGACATATATTGTTATATCAGTCGGGAACTAAAAACTCTTCAAAACTATTTTAATGTTTTGTCTACAGTTGAGAGGACTTCATTAAATTAAAACAAAAATAGCATTTTTATAACAAGAAAATACTGCTTAAAGTTTTTCTCATTGTCATGATGCTATCTTTTATGTGCTAGTAATTTACTCATTAAATAGTATTGTCAAGAGTGTTTATTTGTCTTTTGGGTCTGAATTTATTGGTCATATGTGAATATTTGTCAAACGTAAATGTTTTTGTCAAGATATTGTCTTGTCATGGGACAGGGTGTTAATTTTGGTCATTATATTGTCATTTAAGAAGTCATACTTGTGTTTACTGGACTCTATAATTAAAAGAAAAACATTGATCCTTTAGACCTAGAAAACAAAGGTGTGCTTGTTTCCCCGTCTCTCAAACTTCCCTCTTTTAGACCTTTGACCCTATTTGATTAATTAGCATTTAAGTTGTCTGAATCTGAAAAATTAAGATTAAAAAAAAGCAAATCCAAACATTTATCTGTGACTGGATAATTGTCAATAGTGTTCTATTATAAATGATTCCCATGTCCCAATATATAAGATTTGGATTGAAAAGCATCTCAAAACCTCGTTACTTTGATTACATATCAAAATACTGCAAGTGCCACCTTAACTAACAACAGACCTATGATCCTTAGCCAAGCAATGAAAATATCAGTTTTGATGATTTGAACTTGCCCTCTCTGATTGTGATGAGATCTTGTTCTAAATTTGTACTCATTTCTGAACTATGATTTAACATACAAATAATATTTGATATAAAGCCTTTTCTATTCATTATGTAGAAGAATAAGTAATGGCCTCATTTACTCACAGTGATATTGTTTGCCTCAAATTACAGCCAAAATTCGACCTTTTCCCCTAGAGAAAATTCCCAATTACTAAAAAAAATGGCTTAAAATTCCTCCCAAAAAGTTTTACATTTTCCCCAAACAGTGATGACATTGGTAGTAATGTTTGTAAATATTGTATTCATGTTATTATTTTGATATTAGAAAGCACTTTTGAGATCCGGTTTTCTAATCAGAATCATCATGGTGTTTGTAACACATGTAGTTTTCAATGCATTAAGTACCATCATTGCTTCTGTTTCTTTCCCCTCTCCGAAAAGTACCTTTCTGGTTGAAAATATCTGACAACCAAAATATACATGAAAAAAACAGTGCAAAAAGACAGCAAAGGTCAGCAATACCTCAGGGATGTGTTTAGAATAAAATATACAAATTTCCCAATTTCAATAAAAAATATGCATTTTTCCCAATAAAAAACGGTAGAGGTAGTTTTGAAAAAAGACAACAATATCACTGACTCATTTAGTCGATGATTGAAAGAAAGAAAAAGAAATTAAACAGTAACTGTAAAAAAAAAAAAAAAAAAAAAAAAAAAACAAGTTACTTTTCATATCATGATATGAAAAGTTAAGAAATGGGTCACCACTACACGGCAAATCTCAATTTTTTTTTTACAATAAATCTAATATTGAATAAATATCAACAGCCAAAGACTAAAAATATTAAATGGCTTGCAAAGTATCTTTCTGGAAACAGTGGTTCAGTATATAAAGATATTCTTGTATTGACTCCTAAATTATAATTCACAATATTTTGTAGAATCCTTTACAAGTGTTGGTGAATGCAATCATTAACAGTGGACCACGAGAAGATTCCACCAGAATTGGTCGTGCCGGTACAGTAAGACGTCAAGCTGTTGATGTGTCACCTCTAAGAAGAGTAAACCAGGCTATCTGGCTTCTATGTACTGGAGCCAGGGACACATCATTCAGAAATATTAAGACAATTGCTGAGTGTTTGGCTGATGAACTCATCAATGCTGCTAAGGTATTCACTAATGATTCATTGAATTTAACACCCATGTTTAAATTTATAACATGTATAATGTATACTGTTCTTTACTAAAAAAGTAAGACAGCACAAACTTTTATTTAAAAGCTCTTTTAGAATCAAAAGTATGAATCCTGGACAGGGATTCATTTCTCATCCACAAGATTGAGTAATTACTCTGTTTTATGTTGTATAATTTGGTTATAGAGAACAATAGACAGTAATAACAATATTACATTCTCGTTTAGCATGTATGGTGTATTGAAATGAATGCATAAAAAAATTAGTGAATTTTTACCCAATGACCCAATAGGAACAATATAAAAATTTATTTCTGCCTGTGATGCATAATAACATGAAATATTCAATTTATCCACACTATAAAAAACAAATATCATCAACTGAATTAAATGACAAATTTTAATAAAAACATATGATAGTTATGATGATATGAACTTGCCCTCTCTGATTGTGATGAGATCATGTTCCAAGCTTGTACTCGCTTGTTCTCAACTATCATATATACTTAAGAATTTTTAGCACTTCTCGTATAGATTGCATATAAATGAATGGAGATTTGGGCCTGACTGCAACACAACATAACTTGAAGTATAGAAAAATATAAGTTAACAGTATTTTTTTGAAAAGGAGAAGTGAAAGATATCAAAAGAACATGGTAAACAAAAAATGTTAAGAGACAAAACACAACATAAAAGACAATTACTAATCAACTTTTAACACGTGAAAGTTATTTCTTTATTTGTTACCTTCCCGAATTATAAAGGAAATAAAATCGCAACATTGACCTGAATTGATATTGACACTTAGTGCATGATATTGACACTTTGTGCATATGCTCAAAAACATTTGCATTGTTGGGTGTTTTTGTTTCTTTACAGATAAATTGTCTTAAGCTATATGGTTATGACTTTTTTATTTATTTTCAGGGATCATCTAATTCTCATGCTATTAAGAAGAAGGACGAGTTGGAACGTGTTGCTAAATCTAATCGTTAAGAGACTGTCAGATATCTCAGATGAAGTAAAAAAAAAAATGTGAAAAAAATCTTGTTCTTTATTACCTCGTTGCATATCATTTGATGATCGGAATGTTATGAAGTTGTACTGAAATGTTACTGTTAATTCAGAACTACATGTGTGCATTAATCATTGTTAATATTCATCATAGGCTTTTCAAAATGCACCTTCAATAGAAATGGTCAGAATCAGTAGAAAGCTAAATGTACAGATAACACATAGTAGGAGAGATAGAATTATAGCTCCAAAAACCAAAGTTCTGCTGATTGATGTCATAAAGTAGCCTGGATTTGGACATAAGATTGACAACACAATATATATATATATATATACAAATGATAACATATTGTAAGCTTTGGTTCAAGGGTTGTTTGTATGTTTCTTTGGTAGAAGAGAGCATTGTGTTTTCTGGTCTGTAAGTCTCCCATATCAGGTTTAAGCTTTTGGTTTAGGTAGTTTTATGGTTACATCACAGGAAATTTCATTTACAATAATAGGAACTTAAAACACTGAATAAGTGTTTTGAGCCTGATTAGACACTTTACACTTCTCTAAACATAGAAATAAGATTGTGTTACAAGTATATTCTTAGGTTAAAGTTTTTGGTTCAGATTGTTTTACCATGAAGTTGATGCTACATGAAATTGAAATTGATTTTTTTAATAAATATTGGGAGATCCATATGATGAGAAGCAAAAGAAATAAGATGTGATATGAGAGAACTCTGGATCCAAGTCGCAACTTGAATGTGTAAAAAGTTAACAGTTATAGGTTATAGTACAGCCTTCACAGCACGAAGCCTTTGCTCTCACTGAACAGCAACATGAGCAAGCTATAAAGGGTTACAAAATTACTGGCGAAAAACGATAGACTCGAATTAAAGCAATGTGTCTGTATAAATTTTGTCTTATGAACATGTTAAAAATCTATCTAAAATCCTGTTGCTCAAGTACAAACAGGCATGGTATATTTATATCACATTAACATGTAACTTCTTTAATATGCATGATAGTAACAATTGATACAAGTAGAGCTTGGTAAATAGTATGTTTACCTGTCCTTCATTTTGGGGTTCAGAAAACTAAAATCAAATCAAATATTTAATGTGGGCTTGCAACCTTACATAAATATATAGTCACACATTATGAGAGGAAAAACCTATTAGAGGTCCAAACAATTTGTTCATCGCCTGTGGAGATCTACATTTACAAATGTTTGCCCAGCATAAACCGTGTTATATATATAAATGCCTATTTTCATTGACCTTAGGTACACGAGTTTAGCTTCATGTCTTTAAAACTTATTTTACTTGTGATTTTCTCAGAATTGATTAATATAACTAGTTTGTTGGTTCCTGTAACCCTTGCATCTTTAAAATTGAGAATATTTGACAATGTTCATCTGACCTTGACTCATTTCCACGGTTCATTTAAAACTTTCAGTTTTCTGTTTAGTGGACTCTTTATATTGGGTTTATTGAATGACTGCAAGGCGTCATCTGATCTTTACCTCGTTTACACAGATCCCAATAATGTGAATATCATTCATTGGTCAAACATCGACTACATTTTCTGGGTTATTAGTCCCCTTCCAATGAAGTTTATGGGACTAGGTTGGCACTCGCTCCAAGATATAAGTTTTCCACCTACTTACTTCATGCTTTAAGGTATTGAATAAATGTTCGGTGTATTAGTTTCTCATGACAGATTACAGTTTAAGTTCAAATTTTGTTCTGGTCAGATGATACTGTGCAGAGTTATCCTCCTTGAACTTGAACAATTAACTCGAATAATAGTTCCCTGCACTTATTTTCAGCATGCTTGAAATTAATCAATAATTGGTATATAGTTTTATCCATGAGTTCCAGATCAAATTCGCATTTTGTTCCAATAGAATGAATTTATAACAGGTAGTGGACTTTGTATTTCAATGCAAAATTCTTAAATGCTGTTTAAGCATTGGAAGTATATATGATTGGAAAAACTGTTTCAAGTATTTTAGGGAATTTTAAGCTACAAGTCGAACAAATAACTAAATTAAGAATATGCCTTCGCTGTAGCAGAGGGGCATTAAGTTTTACTCTTTGTACGTCGTTAGCAAATCAATCACATTTTGTGAAACTTGTACTCAATGCTAAGTACGACAAAACACAGATCAAGTTTTAATTTTGGTGGTGTCTCCTTCAACTTTGTACTTGTTTGGCTTTATATGTATTTTGATATGAGCGTCACTGATGAGTGTAATGTAGACGAAACGCACGCCAGACGTACTAAATTATAATCCTGGCACCTTTGATAACTATTTACACTACTGGGTCGATGCCACTGCTGGTGGACGTTTCGTTCCCGAGGGTATCACCAGCCCAGTGTTGACATGAATATCAATAATGTGGTCATTTTTATTAATTTCCTGTTTGCAAAACTTTGAAATTTTCGATTTAACCAAGGCATAGATTACCTTAGTCGTATTTGGCACAACTTTTTGGAATTTTGGATCCTGAATGCCCTTCAACTTTGTACTTTGTTTGGCTTTATAAATATTTTGATATGAGCGTCACTAATAAGTCTTATGTAGACAAAACACGTCTGGTGTACTAATTATATAAATTATAATCCTAATACCTTTGATTACTATTTAAACGGGTTTAGAGTTGTTTCCCCTGTAGAAATTAGTTGTTACTGTTTTCTTACTTTTTTGTCTCCATCAAATTTTATGAAACTTAAAAAACAATCATGACAATACTTATTTCCATTTAACTCTGATCAAGTACAAATGTGGGTTAAATCACTTTTACCGTTCGCCAGTAATGTCCCTACAAAACTCTGAATGATATGCAAGTAGGGGCATCATCTAAGTCGCATGGACACATTCCCCATTTATTATGCTGTAGCGGAGGGGCATAAGTTTTACCCTTGTCCGTATGTCCCAAAGTTGGATTCCTCAACCAAATGGTATGAAACTTGTACTTGAAGGTTATTACCACAAAACAAAGAGTTAGATTTTTGGTGGCTTGTCTAGCGTACTAAATTATTATCCTGGTACCTTTGATAACTCTTTACTATAACAGTTCTAGAGGTATGCCTCCTATATCACTGGTGTTCAGAGGATGGTCGTAAAGTAAAAAAGAGGAGACAACTCTAGGTATAAGTTTTTCTTTTCGTGCAGTAAAAGGTTCATTTGAGACAAACCGCTTGTCTTAAACACACTTATCTTGAGTGCAATGATATTGAAACCAAATTTGATACATAAAATCATTCTAATTTTCTTTAAAAAGTCATTAAAAAATTTGAGCATGATGGTCTTAACGTCAACTATAGTAAAACTGTATTTTAGATGATGGTCGTAACTCGAGTATTTAGACGAACTTTTACCAAAGTATTTAAAAAGTACTGTGTACATAACCATGTTGATAAACTCCGATGTCATATATGGTTTACAACAAACAATATTATTTGTTACTTTGATAATAGTATGCAGAAATTAAGTTAAAGAATTATGAAACATACACAGTTATGATGTATTCCAAACGCCCATCCTTTAGGAGTAACAGTGAAAGCTGATCAACTCGCAGTCAGCCAAATAGGATGTTAAGGTTGAATATTAATATATCTCTTACTGCACGTTAAGGCATACACATATTTAATACACGTGTATTCCCTCATTTTGTTTTATTTTTTATTATATATGTATACGACTTTTTATTAACTGCAATCATGTCGGCAGATAATATTATTTAACGTACAATTTTAAACAATCATCTTTAACTTTTAATCAACTATTGCAGTTTTTATCAACCATTGTCCTTCAAATATTCTGCTTTTGGTCGTTCCTGATAAAGGTAAATCCACAAATGCGCTTCGGGTCCTGAAGTTTTTAACGTGTTTTTTTATTTACTTTTTATCGATTGCATAACGATCATATATTGATATCAGTTCGAAGTATTGGTACGGATAGAAAACTGAATACATCGTGTTGCAATGAAAATTGTGTTCACCTCGAAAGTAGGAATATTGTTTACTTATATTTTACACTGCTGCACTCGCTAAATTGAATAGTAATTAATAGTTATCCCATAAGGACGCGGTGTGTCAGGGTAAGATCATCCCGATGGCCGTGTTATTTGCTCTATGAGATGTTAGCATAATTTCAACGGAGGCAATTTGGCATGGTACCAATAGGCGCATTCAGGATTTGCTATAACCACGGATAATAATCATACCTGAACTCCGTCACTGTACAGGGAATAACTGTGCACCTTATAATCAGCTTGATTTTACCAAATGACAATACGACTTCTAAAAATCCAGGCTAAAAATAAGGCGTATGTTCTTTAATTTAGGTACGGACCCGCGATGTCGCGGGTATGGTCTAGTCTCGATAACGACCTCAATAACCTATCAATATAATATTTGTTAGCTTATTTTGAATCCTTACTAATGCTCTTTCGACTTAAAGTCTCAATTCTAAATAGAATTTGTCTTTTTAAATTTCACCTAGTAAGAACATCCTCAAATAGTTTCTAAAAGTTTATTTTTTTAATACATTTTGTAGATGCAAAATCTAAAAAAAAAAAATTTAAAATCGGGATACTATTATTTCAGGTGATGTTCAATTTGTTAAAAACGCCTTTTTTAAATCATTTATTTTGTAGTTAAAATGATTTGATAGATTTCGTGCTTTTTTTTTTTTATCCCTAACTTAGAATGATCATAACCAGAGCTGTGTTTCTTGTTTAACTCATTCGCCCCCAAGACATTTTTGGAAAATCAGGCATTTTCGAAAATTTGCAAACATATGCAAATTTTATGCAAATGAGCAAACTCCTGATGCTGTAACTGATGCTCATCTATTAAACTACTTATTGGGATTTGGGGGCGGATGGCATGGGTGGGGGGTGGGGTGCGAGGTGGAATATTTTCTCGTGGGTTTGAACCCACCCCCAGTGAAAAATGGTAATTTTCCGTCTATTTTCCGATTTCAAAACGACCTTGAGAGGTGATCACTGACAAGTTTTTTTTTTTGTCATTCAAGTATTACCCTATAGTTACAGTAGTCCATTCATGCTAGCTGGGAGTATATTGGACTTCAGTGTCTTGCTTGGGAATTATTATTGTCAAGTCAGGTCTGCCTAAATGTCCGTTTTTTGGATTTTTGACAAAACGGTGATCTAGATTTTACAGACTAGATTCCTATTGGCCATATTATACCTCGCTATACCACCTATGCATGCATATATGATAATAGTTTTTACCAACAGTCACTTCCAGTTACGTAGTGGCCATCAAAAGATGCCCACCCCCACCTGATTTTGGCTACTTTTCATGTTTTTCCGATTTTGAACTCTTAAACGGCTTTCAAAGTGCCAAATTTTCACGAACAGACATCTGAGAAGAGTTGATGGACCATGAACTGCTTGGTTGAAGTCCCTGCTATCATGACAGTTCAGTTTGGGCAGTTCAAAAAAAGTATGGAGGGTCATACGGGCCACCAAAAAATGGTTGTCGCCATCACGCCTACAGGCGGGATTGGGGGTTAAAGGGTTAAAAATGAATTCTCCCATTTTGAGAAAGTTATATTGTTATTGAATTTAGACGCTTACAACTATTTGCCTCTTGGTTTATTTTATACATTATATTTTAAGTAACAGTGTCTGTTCATTTTATTTTGAACTGTTTTGTTCGATTCGTTACACTTTTCTTCCGTTTCGCACTTTACAGTTTCCCGTCTCTTTACCCCTTTTAGTTTTTATTATTTGGTGAAAAGTTCAAATCATTTTATTAATTTGGAATTTTGATATTTCAAAAATTTAATAAAAATTCCAAAAACAACTTAAATTTGAAAACTCTTTAAAATCTTGAATTGATAAGTGTAACACGGACCGAAATTGCTTTACTTTACGTTGTATGTAAAACAAAAACCACAAATATATCATATAATATATATTCAAATAATAAAAGCAACATTTAAAAAAATCATGTCCAATTTAATAAAGAGTTACGACCATTCTCAACTTTTTAGTTGTTTTAGTTACGATCATCATACTCGATTTTTTTTAATGAAAATTGGAATGTTTTTATGTATCAAATTTTGTTTCAATATCAACGCATTGACGATTAATACATATGAGACAAGAGATTTGGCTCAAATAAACCTTTTACTGCACGAAAATCGGAAAGAAAAACTGACCCTCAGAGTTGTCTCCCATTTTCGGCTAACCGTAACTTTATGTTACGACCATCCGCTTACCACCAGTGTATATGGAAAAATTGCTAAATTTTTCGTTTCTGTTCTCTTGCCTTAGTTAGCCTCAACCAAATGTTATGAAACTTATACACAATACAGATCTAGTTTGAATTGGGTGGCGTCAATTTTACCGTTCTTGAGTTATGTGCCTTTTAAACATTAAATGATATGAAAGCAAGGGCATCATCTGGATCATATGAACACATTCCCCATGTATTATGCACCCGCCGTAGCGGAGGGGGCATTAAGTTTTACCCAGGTCTATCTATACGAACCAAAATAGGTTTCCGTTCTTTAACTTTAGTTTGAATCAACCAAAGGTTATGAAACTTATGCATAATGCTTACTACCACAAACACAGATCGAGTTAGAATGTTGTTGGTGTCTTCACTGTAACAGTTCTAGAGTAATACTTCTTTCAGATGGAAAAATTGCTGAATTTTTCGTTTCAGTTCTCTAACTTTAGTTTGCCTCAACATAATAATATATAACTTATACTATGGAACGCCAAAACTGTCTTGTTATGGCCATTTTCATTATATGATGTGCATTTACCTTTATATGATGTGCATTTACCTTTACATGATGTAAACTTGTCATTATATGATGTGCAAACACCTTTATATGACGTGCAAATATGCTTATATTATGTGCAAGTATCTATATATGATGTCCAAACATCTCTATATGATGTGCAAATATAGTTATATGATGTGCATAAATACTTATATGATGTGCAAATGTTCTTATATGATGTGCAAACATACTTATATGATGTGCAAACTTTCCTATGTGATGTGCAAATATCCTTATATGATGTGCTCTTATACTTATATTATGTGCAAATGTACTTATATGATGTGCAAATATACTTATATGATGTGCAAACATCCTTATATGATGAGCATTTTCCCTTATATTATGTGCAAGCATCTTTATATGATGTGGTTGTGTCATTATATTATGTGCAAACATCTTTATATGATGTGGTTGTGTCATTATATTATGTGGTTGTGTCATTATATTATGTGCTTGTAATCTTATATCATGTGGTTCGGTTAACTTCATTATATGATGTCGAAACGTCATTATATGATGTGCTTTCATCGTTGTTATGGTCAATGAACATGATTACGATGAGAATGATTACTGTCAACGTCATAACTGATTCCGATCTGCTTCTGCAGAATTAATATAAACCCGGATCAAATCTGTAGCTATCGTTTGGAAAATGGTTGAGATGTAAAAAGAAATAAACCTAGACATGTTTGTTCCTCGATTTAAGATGAAAAAAAAATCACACCAGATATTATTGGAAAATTGTCAAATTGTGAATTGCAAAGTTTAGTTTTAATCAATGGGTCTACAATAATGAACATACGAGGTCTGCAATAATGGGCATACAGTTAAAATTATTAAATTAAAGAAATGGTTTTTTACGCCATGCTCTATGCTCATTGTACTAGGCTTATATTTGACAATATCTTTATATCTTGCGTTAGCAGCTTTTTTTTTTTTTTTAAAGAAGTCAATACATGAATTTCCAGTATGTTTATTGATTTGTAAAGTTTGCTTTGCTGATCATCTTAGCTGTAGAAGTTTGTCTTTATATATCACTTTTCTGAAGAAAGACACAAAAAATGAACAAAAAACGGACATTGATAGGGTAATGACTAATATAATGGACCGGTCATTTGCAACCCCCATAAAGAGGAGATAGGAAAAATTAATGGAGCCTTTAATTTCGATTTTTTTTTAAAATAAAATGGTGGTATTCAATTGTTTATATTTATAGATTTGACGCAGCATAATGTTTTTGCGATGTGTTCGTTGTCCGTAAATACTTTATGCCCGCGTCACACTGTCCCGATTTTTACGCCGATGGCAACACGATTATGGAAATGTTCAAAATCGGGACTGATCGTATCAAGATCGGGCTATTCGTAGTGCCATCTTTAACCATCGTAGAACCATCAGCCACTTTTTCTAGCCTTCGGGGACAACTTCGGGAAGGGTTCTAAATTTTTTAACATGTTAAAAAATCCCAGAAGGTGCGTCCGATGTTGAGGGTTCGTATTGAATTCGTATCACCATCCTCACCATCGTAATGTCACCGGGAATGCATCTTTGAACATCGTATTGCTTTCGTGTTTCTATCGTTTCCATCGGGCAGTTTTGACATTACGATGTCTACACGAATGAATCACGAAGCTACCCGAAGGTCTTACGATGGCAACACGACTTCGTGAAGACCTCGAAATCCCGTCGTGTTGCCATCGAATAAAAGTACGAAGGCGACAAGATGGAACTACGACAGGAATAAATCCAGCTAAATGTAAGTTAATTTTTCGCGCTAAAATACATTTAAAGTGCCATGCGCGATATGCACTGATCAGTCTAATACGACAGTTAGGAAAGACGTTCACAAAACATGGAGCTCATATCATATGATTCTATGAGACCAAGAAAGGCGACAGCGTTGTTTCTATTAATTCAAATGGAACAAGGAGAGCAGCTATTACAGTCTCAGGATTTACTTTCACAAGTAAAATATTATTCATAATGAAAATCATAAACGCGCATCGTACACCAACACTGCAGGTACACGTATATATGGAAACCAACTTTTTCTTCATTATTCTGATTTTTTATGTATCGTCTGAGTTGTTGTCACACGAATGTTTACTCCATAACCATTTTGTTTTCTATATGTCATATTTTGCCGCATTTTTTGCTTTCCCCACATCTTTCCTTTAGTCTATATTATTATGATATTCTCCTGGTAAGAGCTCTTTTTAAATAAAAGGGATCAACGAACCCATTACCTTACCTTTAAGATAGATCAGTAAACATGGTTATAATTATGGGTGATTATTCAGACTAGTGCACACATTTTACAGTTCAAACAAGGCAATGCCGAGCGTGGCATCCCCTCGTATGTAACATATTGGGGACAAATATGGACACTATATTTGTATATGACACATGCAGAAAATAGTAAATTGAATATGCATATTCAAGGAGAAAAAAACAAGTCCCTCTGCATGACCTTGACCTTTGGCCTTGAACGTAAAAAATGCCAGATCATTACAAGGAGGAACAATATACCAAATGTGATTAAAATCTTTGGAAGCATAATGGTTTAAGAGTGTCCACATGATATTGGCTTGTATTACAACTTCCACTGTGACCTTGACCGTGACCTTTGAACTTTAAAGTCAATAGTGCTTAAGATATTCTTAACGAGTAACATCATACCAGGTTTTGAGCATTTTGGTTCTAGAGTGTCCATAACAATTTTATCTACACGCAACTTACATGTAGTAGGCGAGGGAATAATAAAGTTCAAATGTACAATATAATATATATTCAATATAAATCAAACAATTTAAAACGCGTGATGCATTCGGCATATAATTTAAATGCATCGTAAGCTGTACACGACGTCTTTTAGACATCGTATGGCCATCGCACCATCATCGTAACCCATCGTGTAGCCTTCGTGATATGTCGTGTAGGCTTCGGCTGAGATATGAAGCTTAAATACCCGTCTTCGGTTAACCTTCGTATGTCCAACTTTTGCTATCGTATATAATTTCGGTCACTTTTTGGTATTTTAACGAGATCGGGACCAACTTCGTACGAACTTACAATTTTCGCATTCGGGTGTCCATCGTATATAAAAATCGGGACAGTGTGACGCGGGCATTATTGCCAGACAAAAACTTTTTAGAAGGGGCTAAAACGGCACTTAAAACAAGCAATACTTAGGGTTCTTTGATGTGTTGAATCTACCAATATATTAAGATTTCGGATAATGGACAATATATAATTATAGGTAATTGCCCAATTTCAACTTTTGAAAATCTTAGACCACATTTATTATGTGTCACAACCTATGGTGTGTCAGATATTGAATAATAAATTAATTCAAATTAAGATCTGTATACCCTCATCGTACTACCCCCTCCCCCGTAAAAATTAATAGTTTTGACTCGAAAGACGTCAATTTTACGTCTAGCTCCGCTAGCCTCATCTGTTAAAATCTAAATCCTTATTTTTTTTAACAAATAATTAATTTTCTTCTAGCAGAGTTTGTTCCATCTGAAACTAGTAATATTAAATGAAGGTGTGATAAATATCAATGAGACCATAACCGGTATAGCCAAAATAAAATTCAAGTCGCAAACAACTTCCACACTTGTTCTCTGGTGGGTTTTATTAGTGGGGGGGGGGGGGGGGGGGGGTAAAATTGATGTCTGGAATTATTGTGGTTTTTCCTATTTCACGGTAATAACTTGGAAAAAAATTAGAGGAATTCCCATTTTCCTACCCCGTCCCCACCACCAATGATGAAAATGACAATAATTATAATTTACTTATTTTTAAATCTGTTCTTATAATATATAAAAAAAAAACTATGTGGTATGATTGCCAATGAGACAACTCTCCACAAGAGACAGAAATTAACAACTATAGGTAACCGTAAGGCCTTCAACAATGAGCAAGCCCATACCGCATAGTCAGTATAAAAGGCCCCATGATGACAATGTAAAACAACTCAAACGAGAAAACTATTTTGCTAAGAAAAGGTTTCTCTATAAATAAGTATCAAGATAATAGGCAATAAAGCAACAAAACTCATAAGAGCCAAAATTGCCCAAAATGGGACCTTAAAATATACCATAGAATATATTCACATACATTGCACTATTATTATTTTTTTTTTAATCTACTGTAGTTTTAAAGATAAACGCAAAATATTAAAAGTCACCGCCGTAAATCTTTACTTAGAAAAACTGAAAACACAACTCTCTATCTGTCAGAGACCACCAGGCCTCAGTAAACAAAAGATAAATACAGTGTTTTTATGTTCATTCAGACACAAATCTAATTAAATTACAGATATTGTGTGTCCAAGCTATGCTTACGCGGATTTGAAAAGGCTACATTCTGTTTTCTGTTTTAAGACCATTGGGATTCTCGGTTTTGTCGGATTTATATACACCTTCAAAAATGTGAAAACTGAATTTCATTGGCTGATGTAATATTTACTAGAACAACCAGTATCAAAGGACTGACGAACTGAACATCGGATGACCGCTAGTTCTCGTGAATGGTCACACGCACTTGTCTAAAACAAAATCACATGTAAATACCTGAAAGTGAGGTTAATTTACATAGATATATTTTTTTCTGAGACAAGTTCGTGCTTGGATGATGAATAAATGACAGGGACTTCAACCTCACCGTAATCACAATTATATTGTAATGATACAAATCAGTATACTCTGGTTTGATGTTATATATTAAATAAATATTTGTATATAAGGTATAAAACAACTAATTCATAGCCCCATTGCTTTCTATCGGCGTTTTGCATTTGCACCGATCTGCATTTCATTTGCGCCGATTTTTTCTTTCATTTGCGCCGATTTTTGTTTTCATTTGCGCCGATTTTTATTACAGGTGAATAGATATAAAAAGATGTGAGTGTCAATGAGAGAACTGTCCATCCAAGTCCAATGTTATTTTTCATTTATCATAATAGACCTCTTCCATTTGCCACTTGTACAAATGTAATGAATTGTCAATCACAATATGTATGTAACTGTTGTCCCCTGCTCACCACTGGGAGGTGGAAGAAGGCCTACAAGATACATCTCCAGACTTTTTTCCTTGTTGACCGTATCCGTAGTTCTTTAGCATCTGTCTTTCGGACATTTACCACATGGTTATGCTCGATCTGTGTTTTGACAATAGAATCCGTGGTAACTCTGGCTTTACACGATTTTATGGTACATTCGTAAGATATGTAGTTATGTTTGAGAACACTGACTTTCCGATATGTATGGCCCTCGATGATTGCGAAATTTACTTCTCGGTACGTTTCAATGTGCAATATGACCATCAAGTTACAACGAATTCCAGAACAATATGAATCAAAATTAACTTAAACATGGATGAAAAACAATTATAACCAGATTTTACCAGTGGTATAGCACAATACATGTACAAGTTTTAACTTACCTGTAAATCTAATTAGGAGCAAATATAAAATCGGCGCAAATGAAAGAATGAAAATTTTCAAAATCGGCGCAAATGTCATACGCCCCTTTCTATGTTAAATTCTACAATTTCATTAATTTATGGCTACTTTGTTTTAAGTTCAAATAAAGTGGCAGTTATTTCATGTTATAACTGCACCTTATTCTGACTTGTGCTGCAAAAAACAACATACCTTTAATTGCATATTAGAGCGTACTGGTTCCCTGAAGTTTGATAGTACAAAAACAGGAATGTCTGATCTGAACAACCGGTCAAATGTGCCCTTCTATCAAAATTTCATATACTTCTTTATTATTCAAGTAAATCTTTCAACAAGGTTTGTACAGTGGTCCCACGTCCCCAAGCTTTTATTTGATACCATAATTAACCAAATATACCCGCTACTGACAAAGATACAGCTATGCGTAGCAACTACTTTGTTTAAAATATGTACTACTTTCTTGTATGTTTTTTTCCGACCGGACCTGAATTAGTGGTTCTATACCATAACAGTTACATGTATACATAATTTTGGTCCAGATGCTATAGCATTCTATTCTTCTATTCTAATAATAGTGCAGTGCAAGTGCATGGTGAAAACTCTTCTGTAATAATTCGGATTTTCTAATAGTTTGGATTTATGTAGGCATTCATTTTTCCCGCATAGATGTTCTTGAGATATTCTTCCGCATGCGTTAACACAATTGTTCTATACGTGTGCATATAAACTACTTACAAATGTCAAATCTCTGTTGCGACAATACATCGGAATGCCCTCACGGTCATCGTGATGTAAACATGAAGTGTGGGCAGGAGGACGTGTTCCTTGTTTCAGGACAAACATATTTTTCGACTTAGATGTAAAAACTTTTTTTTTAAAATAATATGGTTATTTTTTTAATTTCATTATTGTTTTATTTTTTCTCTCATTATCAATGGAAACAATTATTTTGATTCCCTCCTGAAAAAAGATAAACTATCTTAAAAAAGTTTCAAGAAACTTGGAATCAAACATTTCCAAAAAAAAACATGCCCCCCCCCCCCCCTTTTGACCCGCAATCACCAAAAAAAAAAAATCAATGGTCATTATGTTAGCCCTGTTTACGGAGTTGTATATCTGAATGGCTTTCCTTTTATATAACGGGTATAACTGTCTAGAGGTGGTGTTTTCATGGTTGCATGTTAGCCTCTAGTGTTGGTGGTCGTAGGTTCGAATTCCGGCCGGTTCAAAACCAAAGAATTTAAAATTGGTATTTGCTGCTTCCCTGCTAAATTAAGGAGTAAAATCAAATTTGCTCGGAATCAAAATAATCTGTTTGGGTAACACCGTAAGGTGAAATGGATTTCTGCGAAGTAGCATGTTAAAAATCCGACTCAGGGTGTCGGTCTATTACAAAACAGGGTTAATATTCATTTCACATTAATATGTTCCCGTCCGAATATGCACCTGTCCCAAGTCAGGAGCCTGTAATTCAGTGGTTGTCGTCTGTTGGTGTGTTACATAACGATATTTGTTCTTCGTTCATTTTTTGTACATAAATTATGCCGTTAGTTTTCTCGTTTGAATTGTTTTACATTTGTCATTTCGGCTGATTATGCGGTGTGGCACCGTTAAAGTCCACAATTCCTCTAAAGTCCACAACACCGCTAAAGTCCACAACAATTTTCCGTTAAAGTCCACAACGGATTTAAAGTCCACAAACTTTCCGCTAAAGTCCACAAAATGACCTCCGCTAAAGTCCACAAGAAAACACCGTTAAAGTCCACAACAAGAAGTTCCGCTATAGTCCACAAAAAAGCACCGTTAAAGTCCAAACATTTTTTTTTATTTTCAAAAGATCAATTTCTGTTTTTTACATGGACTTTTTTTCTTAGAAAGTATATCTTGTCAGTATAAATTATATTTTTGGTAAATGAATAGATAATAGTATTTGCTTTATCACCATAAATGTGATCTTTGTGATGCGATTTTCTATCAATGAAACAGACAACATTTCTGAAAAGTTATCTAGCTGTTACACTCTTTTTATTCTTTAGTAAACATTTGTTCATCCACAAGAAACTCCAACATAGCGTTTCCTTTATGTATATGCTGGAGACATAATTAGGAGCCTATATTTGACATTTAAATTTCCTTTGCAAATATCTATAAAGCTAGGTTCACACTGCCGCTCAGATCAACTCGATGATCCCGATTGTCCAACTTTCCACGACCAAACTCAACCAAATTCTTGATCGGGCCTGTTTACGACTTCTACCTGACCGCCATCCGACTTTACACGACTTTAACTCGACCATTCACGACTCCTTAATGACTCCATCACGACTTCATCTCGACAAAAAAGTAATACTATTCGATAATTCCGACCAATTCACGATCTTTACACGATCTTTAATCGACTGTCAAGACCAAATCAACTATTCACGATCTCAGCCTGATCTCGACCAGACCAAATCGACCAGATCGTATATGGGTCGTAGGGATAAACGGGATTTGGCCGGGTATGCATAATTTTAGTATAAAAACGTCCGAAATTTTTATCCCCCTCCGCTTCGGGATGGGCATTAAGTGTAACCCTTGTCCGTACGTACGTCCCAACAATATTAGTTTCCGATCTCTAATTTTATTTTGCCTCAACCAAATTTTATGAAACGCCGTATACACAATGCTTATTACCATAAAACACGGATCAAATACGAATTTGGGTGGCCGTTCTTCTGTAATAATACTTTATAATGTTATATATACTAGCTGGACACATTCTCCGTTTATTTGGTTATATTTAGTAGAAAATCCGAGTAAAATCATACATTTATAAAAAATCTACATAGAAATAAGGCAGTTGGATATGTGGGCAAGGTGGTAAGAGCTCAGAGAGACAGGTAAATAGTAATAACGGAGATTGGAAGAGTGCATAGAAGAAGGTGTAGACAAAAACGGGCGCCGAGAAATCTAGGTGAAGCAGTGGCTGACACGATAACCACTATGTGTGGGCAGTATGCGAGACTTGCACTCACTCAACAAAGAGGAATCCGATGCTTATAAAAACTTTCTTATATAGTTGACACTGATCTGTAATGGAAGTTTCATTGCTCTTTTTTTAGAAATGACACCACAAAATGAGATTTGTCTATGGATTAGCACTTATGATAGACAGCAATATACATTTGTACATAAACTTTACCACCCCCTTGTCCTTGCTATCTTACATATAAAGCGTACCGTTTGTGTCACATATTGTGCATTCGTATGTAATCAGTATTTTTCATAGATTTGATATCCAGTAGTTAAAGGGTTAAGGTGGTATGGGTGTCTTCCACCATCTTGGATTGTAAAAAACAAAGAACCAAAGGTCCAGATTTTCTATCAAGTTAGCAAAATTTGATGCAGGAATGCAGATATTTAATGTGAATTTTCATTTAAAAGAATCAATTTATAAGAATATAACTTATAAATATTGATATTTTTGCAAATGATGATTATTTTTGTTTGTTCTTAAAAATAAATTAATTGGCATTTTAAGGGGAGGTAACTCTAAAACAGTGCATTTTCTGAAGGATTCTACATAGAATTTTCCTATTTTGTATTTTAGCCGGAAAAAACGTACGATGACCATATCTTTTCTTTTGATATTCTCAAAGCATTGTCTGACAGCTATTTTTTCCTTAAGTATTTAACAATTCTATCATTTTGTTTAGTTTCTAATCACAAAATTGTGTTTTTTCCTGTATAATCTATACAAAATGTGTCATTTTGTTACGCCCTGAAGCTTGAGAAAATGCACGGTGACCTATCATTTTTATAACTTTTTCAACATATATCAATAGATACTACGTTTTGGCAAAGTATGAACAAATTCTATCATTTTTATTTTAGACTCCCATACCACCTTAAAGCTAGATATTTCTTTTTCTTTTTGCTGTATGGCAACAACCTGCATGTTTTTTCTAAACAATATTGCAAAAGAGGGCAAAGATGTCATATATTTCACCAAAATTTTATCAAAAACAGAATTTCAATCCCCTGGAGTGATACCTTTTCTGAAACTGTTTACCACTTTACATATATCTATGAAGAGATCAAGAGTGCATTTCTTTCTAACAAAAGTTTGGTAAACGTTGTGTGCCGTTTAATGCATCGTTTAATCAGAGTTTGCTTACCCTGTTTGAACTGTCAAAAACGCATGCACATTTAGTTGTTATTTGAACTTATTACGCGGGGAAAGTATCCTCCGTAGAAATAGACACAGAAGACATCGACCCTCTATGCATATTTAATTTTATTGGCAATTTTCATCTTAATCAGATGACTGATATGATGGTCAGAAGTATTTGTCACCTACAATTTGTTGTTATATATATCATGAAAATCTACGTTTTTTTTTCATAACAAATATTTAGGAACTATTTCATGTAAGATTTTAATAAACATTAGTACCAATAGAAGCAGAACTCTCATAACTTTATTTGGTAATATATCTATTTTGAAGCGTTAATTATCAATTTCTGATGACATAACAAAAAGTTTATATTTTATCCAAAAATTTGATTTGCATCAGGAAAAAAACAAAACTTACCGAAGAAATGTATGACTAAATAAACAAATATATATTCAGACAATTCAAATGGTTTGTGAATATCCAACTGAAAATGCCGTCAAATGTATTTTGTTTTGTTTTTTGCATTATTCTCTTTTGAAGATACTTTTTTAGTATTTTGGAAAAGCTAAATGGAAGACTAGTATGAAGTTTTAAGCAGAAACTTTTACGAATTATATAATATCAAAGAATGTTCCTGTTCATTTCAATACAATTTTATTGGTTACTGTAGAACATATTTAGCGTTTTGTGATTTTATACATATTAATCTTGTGAGTAATTTTACATGTGATTAAAACACTTTACCAAGATAAACAACTAGTGTATGTATAAATTTGTTAAGCCCCATTTATGGGCATTGGTTTTCCCGTTTGAATGGTTTTATACTTGTAACTTTTGGGGACCTTTATAGCTTGCTGTTCGGTGTGAGCCAAGGTTCCGTGTCGAAGCCCGTTCCTTGACCTATAATGGTTTACTTTTATAAATTTTAACTTGGATGGAGACTGAGTTGTCTCATTGGCACTCATACCATATCTTCCTATATCGATCAAATCAGGTTTTATTGTGACATTTTGATAGAAACCCATT
Source organism: Mytilus edulis (assembly GCF_963676685.1). Lineage (NCBI taxonomy): Eukaryota > Metazoa > Mollusca > Bivalvia > Mytilida > Mytilidae > Mytilus > Mytilus edulis. Next base: position 12,959,794 of record NC_092345.1, read on the forward strand.
CAACGCATCCATTTCCGATACTAATCGATAAAAATGTTATTTAAAGCATAATAGATCTTTTTTTTTTTATTATGGCCTCGCAACGAAGTTGTCGGTGCCATATAGTTTTACCCTTTGTCCGTCTTTCCGTAATTCCGTCTTTCCGTCTTTCCGTAATTCCGTCTTTCCGTAATTCCGTCATTCCGTCATTCCGCAACAAACCATTATACGGAGTTTTTTTCTTCAGATATTAGGCTGATTTTTGGTATGTGAGTTAACCATGATGAGTTACAGATCAAGTTTAAATTTCGTTCCGCTCCACTAATTTTTGCCGAAGTTACGAGCTTTGGACTTTGAGAAATTGTTGAAAACCACAGTTATTAATACGGACTTTTTTTCTAAACGCCTTCAGATATGGGGCTGATTTTTGGTATGTAAGTTAACTATGATAAGTTACAGATCAAGTTTACGTTTCGTTCGGCTCCACTAATTTTTGCCGAAATTACGGGCTTTGGACTTCGAGAAATTGTTGAAAATCACAGTTATACGGACTTTTTTTCTAAACGCTTTCAGATATTGGGCTGATTTTTGGTATGTGAGTTAACCATGATGAGTTACAGATCAAGTTTAAGTTTCGTTCTGCTCCATGATGAGTTATAGGTCAAGCTCCAAAAATTTTCGCTGAAATTACGGGCTTTGGACTTTGATAAATTATTGAAAATCACAGTTATACGGATTTTTTTCTCTATTCCCCTCCAGATTTTGAGCTGATTTTCGATATGTGAGGCTACCATCATGTTTGTGTCCACATGTGTTTATATTGAAATTGCAAATTTTTCAACTTTTTGGGACGGGGCCATTCGTGTTGCTTTGACACATCTAGTTTAGAATGTTTCATACCGGCTTCATTTTTCCGTTCTGAAAATCATAACACATTATTTTTTGTTGTTTTCTATAGCGAACACAGATATTAATAACGTTAGATATATTTGGTTAAAAGTTTTGCGACAGGAGAACTTTGGGAATTCATAAACTTACTAGTTTTTTTGTTTAATGGTACAATCTAGATTGTTGCCTGAATGAATGCCGTTTAAATGTTATAGATTACGAGGCACCTTTGCTTTGTACATTAATTATGTCAAAAAGTTATTAAATGTTAAGGATAAGAAAAAAAGTACTTGTAGAATACAGTAATAATATAACTAACGAATTTACAAACTTTTTAAAAATGATGTCCAAATTGGCCATCATCATCATAATACAAAGATCAAAATTAATGGAACAAAATCATATACAGATACTGTACTTCTTTCATGTATCAAACTGATGCTTTGTATTGTACTAACGGGATAAAAATAACAAATGATATGTTTTTAACAATACAAAATGGTGTGGACTTTAACGGTGCTTTTTTGTGGACTTTAGCGGAACTTGCTATTGTGGACTTTAACGGCGTTTTCTTGTGGACTTTAGCGGAGGTCATTTTGTGGACTTTAGCGGAAAGTTTGTGGACTTTAGCGGCGTTGTGGACTTTAGCGGAAATTTGTTGTGGACTTTAGCGGTGTTGTGGACTTTAGAGGAATTGTGGACTTTAACGGTGCCACAATGCGGTATGGGCTTTGCTCATTGTTGGAAGCCGTACGGTGACCTATAGTTGGTAATTTCTGTGTCATTTGGTGTCTTGTGGAGAGTTGTTTCATTGGCAATCATACCACATAGTCTTTTATATATACATATCAATTTTCCGCTGGACGTCAAGCATACATTCATACACATGTACATGTAAGTGTGCAATAAATGGATAAAAACATAATAAAAAGATGCAAGCAATTGTCATGCACAGAGTTGAAGGTCATCCCATATCTCCTTTAATTCCTTTTTTTTTGGGGGGGGGGGGGGGGGGTTCGAATCCCACACGTGGCAGGTAAGCTCGACTCCAATCTCAATTGAATAGAATTATTAGTTTTTTGTACCAAATGTCGGTGGTTCTGTCCGGGGACGTCGGCTTTCTCCATCTCTATAAACACACCGCCACGAAATAACATGATAGTGTTGAAAGTGGCGTTAAAAAGCAATCAATCAACAAATTAACCAATCAATCAACAAATTAACCAACCAATCATCCATACCGGTATGATTATATATGCAAGAGATGATAGCTATCGTTATAAAATATTTTTAAAACTGACTTTGAGTATCATTGGTGACTTTTGCAATGAATAGAAATAGGAAAATATGAAATGAGTGCCAATGAGACAACTCTACATCTAAGTCATAATATGTAAAAAGTAAACAATTATAGGTCAATTGAAATTACGGCCTTCAACACGGAGCTTTTACTCAAACCGAAGAAAAAAAAATAAGAAGCCACACAATTTGTTTCATCATATTTTCGCCACTGCCGGGAAATTCTTCAACTAGTTCCTGCATTAATTGATCTTAATCTTTCGCCGAAATGTTTGAAACGTTAATTTTTGTTAAAATGCACTGTCTCACTTTATCTTAAAAATGCACTTTCGCTTAAAAGATTAAAGATCTATTTCTAAAATGTAATAAGTTAACTGTATGCTCATTATTGTAGATCCCGTATATTCATTATTGTAGACCCACCGATTAAAATTCATAATTTGACAATTTTCAATCAATATTTGGTGTGATTTTTTTCATCTTAAATCGAGAAACAAACATGTCAAGGTTTTTCTCTTTTTAAATAACTTAAGATTTGATCCGGGTTATATCAGTTCTGAAGAAGCAGATCGGAATCAGTTATGACGTAGAAAGTAATCATTTTAATCGTAATCATGTTCATTGACCATAACGACGATGAAAGCACATCATATAATGACGTTTCGACATCATATAATGAAGTTAACCGAACCACATGATATAAGATTCCAAGCACATAATATAACGACACAACCACATCATATAAAGATGTTTGCACATAATATAAGGGAAAATTCACATAATATAATGATATTTGCAAATCATATAAAGATGTTTGCACATAATATAAGGGAAAATGCACATTATAAAAGGATATTTGCACATCATATAAAGATGTTTGCACATAATATAAGGGAAAATGCACATCATATAAGGATATTTGCACATCATATAAGTATATTTGCACATAATATAAGGACATTTGCACATCATATAAGTACATTTGCACATCATATAAGTACATTTGCACATCATATAAGTGTGGTTGCACATCATATAAAGATGTTTGGACATCATATAAAGATGTTTGGACATCATATAAAGATACTTGGACATAATGTAAGCATATTTGCACGTCATATAGAGGTGTTTGCACATCATATACTGACAAGTGCACATCATATGAAGGTAAGTGCACATCATATAATGACAAGTGCACGTCATATAAAGGTAAATGCACATCATATAATGACAAATGATCATAACAAGACAGTTTTGGCGTTCCATATTATACGCAATGCTTATTACCACATCATACAGACCAAGTTTGAAATTGGGTGGTGCAACCTTTACAGTTCTTGGGTTATGCCCCTATATATGTATATTAACATAAACAATGCTGAATTTTTCGTTTCCTTTCTATAACTTTAATTTGCCTGAATCAAATGTTATGAATCTTATATAAAATGCTTATTAGAGTTCAAGTTTGAATTTTTGTGGTGTCACTTAAACCGTTTTATAGTTATGCCTGTTTACAAATCGTAAATTTGCTGATATTTTCGTTTCTGTTCTCTAACTTAAGTTAGCCTCAACCAAATTTTTAGACTTATACACAATAATTATTACCACAAAACTTAGATCAATTACAAATTTTGGTAGCTTCACTTTTACTGTTTTTCAGTTATGTCTCTTTATAACTTTATATGTTATGCCAGCGGGAGCATCATCTGTGTCTCATGGACACAATCCCCATTTATTATGCCCCTGCCGTAACGGATGGGCATTATTTTAACCCTTGTCCGTACAACCCAAAATTGGTTTCCGTTCTCGAACTTTAGTTTGCCTCTGCCAAAGTTTTGAAACTTATATACACAAGAGTTTGAATTTTGGTGTCGTCATTTTAACGTTCTAGAGTTATGCTCCTTTACAAATGGAAAAATTGCTAAAAAAAAATGTCCACTCTCTAACTTATGTTTGCCTTAACCAAATGCTGAATAACTTATACATAATGCTTATTACCACAAAACACAGATCAAGTGTGAATTTGGATGGCGTCACTTTTACCGTTCTAGAGTTATGTTCCTCTTTAAATGAAAATATTGCTGAATTTTTCGTTTCCGTTCTCTGACATAAGTTTGCCCCAACTAAATGTTATGAAACATATACACAATGCTTATTACCTTAAACCACAGATCAAGTGTGAACTTTGGTGGTGTCATTTTAACCGTTCTAGAGATATGCCCCTTCACAAATGAAAAAGAAATGCTGAAGTTTTCGTTTCCGTTTTCTAAAATTAGTTTTCCTCAACCAAATATTATGAAACTTGTGCTCAATGCTAATAACCACAAAACAGATCCAATTCGTTCGGATTTTTTTACAGTTTCAGAGTTATGCCCCTTAATACATGGTAAAATTGCTAGATTTTTCATTTCTGTTCTCTCTAACTCTTTCTTAAGTTTGCCTCAATGAAACTGTTCTCTCTAACTCTTTCTTAAGTTTGCCTCAATGAAATGATATGAAACATATACACAATGCTTATTACACTTCTGTGCTGGCATGAATTATCATTTATATGGTCATATTTATAAATTAACTGTTTAAAAAACTTTTGAATTTTTGAAATACTAAGGCTTTTTAACCTCAGGAATAGATTACCATATCTGTATTTGGCAAAACGTTTAAGAATTTTGGTCCTCAATGCTCTTCAACTTCGTAATTTGTTTGGCCTTTTTAACTTTTTTGGAATCAAGCGTCACTGATGAGTCTTTTTTTGGACAAAAGGTGCGTCTGGCGTATGTACAAAATTTAATCCTGGTATCTATGATGAGTTTATTTACCACAACACTCAGATCAAATACAAATATGGGTAGTGCATTTTACAGTTCTGGAGATATGTTCCTTCACAAATGAAAAAGAAATGCTGAAGTTTTCGTTTCCGTTTTCTAACATTAGTTTTCCTCAACCAAATATTACGAAACTTGTGCTCAATGCTAATAACCACAAAACAAATCCAATTCGTTCGAAGTTTGGGGGAGTTTTTTACAGTTTCTGAGTTATGCCCCTTAATAAATGGTAAAATTGCTAGATTTTTCATTTCTGTTCTCTCTAACTCTTTCTTAAGTTTGCCTCAATGAAATGATATGAAACATATACACAATGCTTATTACACTTCTGTGCTGGCATGAATTATCATTTATATGGTCATACTTATAAATTAACGGTTTAAAAAACTTATGAATTTTTGAAATACTAAGGCTTTTTAACCTCAGGAATAGATTACCATAGCTGTATTTGGCAAAATGTTTAGAAATTTTGGTCCTCAATGCTCTTCAACTCCGTAATTTGTTTGGCCTTTTTGACGTTTTTGGATTCAAGCGTCACTGATGAGTCTTTTTTAGACAAAAGGTGTGTCTGGCGTATGTACAAAATTTAATCCTGGTATCTATGATGAGTTTATTTACCACAACACTCAGATCAAATACAAATATGGGTAGTGCATTTTACAGTTCTGGAGTTATGTCCCTTAATAACATTATATGGAAGCGAAGGGCGTTACTTTGTTATGTAAAAAACATTCATTATTGTGACACATTCCCCATTTCCATTCTCAATTTTATTAAATGGAATTCAGAAATAATATTTTGTTATAAGTAGTCCGCTTGGTTCAATTTTGTCAGAATAAGCTTTGAACTTTTTGTAATTTGGATATACATTTTGGAATCCAGTATGCCATAGGTTTGGTGAGTTTATCTCTATTTATGTCCAATCAACTACATAAACACAAAAAAGTTTGCATGGGTGACATTTAATAAATAATCAAGCATAACATTACACAATCTCCATATTTTCAGAAAACCGTTAATTTTTTGTGGTTAGATCTTTTGGTCTGGTGATTTTGCATTGTCTGTTCCGAAAGTTTAAGTTTCTGTAAATATTCTTCTTTGGCCGATATTTTCTGTTTTATCACATTGGCTACTCCTTTATCCCTGAAACAAAAATGAAACATGGATAAGTAATTTCGGTATCTAAATCAAATAAAACCAGCTCCTTTCTGAACGTGGTTTGACCTTTCTGTAACTATTTTACTCTAGAAAAAAACTTATGTTTTAAGAACCAGTTGGCCTTGAACCTTGACATATTGACCACACAAAAATGTAGTTCTTCCTCTTTCCTATAGCTTCCACATGGCTAAGTCTTAATCCAATCAGGCAAGGAATAGTCAATGTATCATGCAGATACCTTCCGTGTTTGGACCCAAGGAAGGGCCAATGGACAAGTGATAATTTTATGCTGCAGAGATTTCATTTGGACCTAATAAGGATCCCAGTAATTGGTACTCCATAATATTATCACTAGAAAGTTTCCTTGCTGTTGCAAAGTGATATTTTCTTCAGCATTTTTAGTATGCTGAAAAGGTTGATAAATTTTATAAATAAGAATATATACAGAGATGTTGAGTTGTCTGAATACCTGTGGTAAGGAATAAAGACTGGGGGAATGAACAAGTTTGACTGGACATATCAATTAGTGCTTACACAAATATATGTACTCACTTATTTTCATTTCTTGAGAGTGACTGTTTTAATCTAGATATTTCTTTTTCCACATTCTTCATTTCTTCATGTGTTTTGAAAATCTACAATACAAATTTTAACAGATGGAAGAATAGAAAAGAGCCAATAATACAACACATGACATTGATATGACAATCATTATATGGACGAAAATATAGTGTACAAAATTTGACCTTAAATTCGATTATGATGGTATCAAATAGTTTTGCCATGCTCTGTGTATGTTTAAGAATCCTCGCAACAACTCGTTCTGTAGATGGCCTGTTACAAGGCAATAACTTTACCCTTTTCTTCATTTTTTTACATTGGCAGTCAAATTTTTCATCCTTTCATAAGAATTTACCTTAACCTTGCAGAAGTTGCATTTATCATCATTTTTTTAAAATATCATCAATCTTAAAATACTAGAAACATTTGCCACTGAGCATTTAACAAACAGCAATCAATCTATTATCTATAACTTTTATCTTAGAATTGTATCTAGCCTAATATATATTAAGACGACAATCTTGTGCTGCTGCTAGCAACGCTTTGTTTAGTCAACGAAAACGAAATATTAAAACTCTACAGGCATAATGTTTGGCATATGATTTGTTCAGAAAATATCTAGTAATTTAGATAGTAGTAGTTATTGTTTTTAATATTCACTTACCAATTAAATGGCATTAATAAACCAATGCCATTATAATTGTTAAATAAGAGACATGTTTATATTATGCCAGTCAAATTAATTTCATAAAATAACGAGACAATATAATAATAACATTCTGAAGTTTAAATCCTACTAGCTGCAGAGATCACTGCCCTAAACGCCCATGACGTACAAGGGCAGTAAGAAAGCTGCAGAAATTGTCAAGAAACATCCGATATTCAAAAGAACTTGATCGTGTATAACTGATTTATCAAACTATGCATGCATACTAAAGTCATATAATTTTTTTAACTAAATATATTTTAAACCTACCTGGACATTTATATTTCGGTCGCTTCTTTTTGAAAGGTCATTCACTGTTATTTCTTTTGTTGGTTTACTTTGTTTCTTAAGATTGATGTGAACATGATGGTCAGGAATCAGTTCCTTAATGTCACCTAAGATGAAGAAAATATGGGTTAATCACTTACAAAAAACAGATAGAATAATACTTGATACAATGTTTTACAAAATGTTGTCAAAATTGCAGAAACTGATATAAGTGTGTATACGTTTTCATATTAGCAGGTAGGTACTTGCTTTTAAAAGTAACTATGATCATTCTATGATCCCTTGTAAAAAAAAATGTCCATATGTTTTTGGGTCTTTTAAATTTATTCCATACTTTTTATTGCTGAAAGATTAGTTTTGAATACTTGTGTTGCTAACTTCTTGCAGTAAACCACCAATCACACGTACCCTGTAAATCATTAATCAAAATTTGATACATGGACAATGTACATATTTAGAAAACTAACACCATGACTACCTAGTATACATTAGGCACCGACTATTCATCTTTTATTAACGAGACCAATTATAATTTGTATAAAGTTTCAATAACGTAAAGAAAAAAATAATATCTGACAATGTTGTATAATTTAATTTCTAGATTTTAATGAAAAACTTTTTTTTTCAATTTCTCTTATGAAACATTTTTTATCGAGAAATTTAGAACCATCAAATTCAATCATGATATATCTTTAAAAAAAACATTGACAGTAAATTTATAACTGTATAAACTTTGCAACGAGGGGCTGTAACTACTATAACATCTCAGTGAGGGGTTATAAGCATTTCTCAAGAGACAGATAAAAACTAGAATGTGTCCCTAGTACACGGATGGCCCATCCGCACTATCATTTTCTATGTTCAGTGGACCATGAAAATGGCATTAAAATTAGAAAGATCATACCATAGGGAACATGTGTACAAAGTTTCAAGTTGATTGCACTTCATTAAAAACTAACTCGACCGAAAACTTTAACCTGAAGCGGGACAGACGAACGAATGGACGAACAGACAAACGGACGCACAGATCAGAAAATATAATAGCCATAAATGGGACATAAAAATCAGTTCGTTAGTTATTAATCTTAAGAACCACCATACATGTAAGAACAATAAAGAGAAGAAACACAAACAAGCATCTGACTAAATGTATATGAGTAATAACAACAAATATTTTCTGTATAAGGAAACGAGGTCAAGGTTTTCTTTTCAACTGAGCGCTGTTTGCAGATGTGACTAAAAATATAATTACTATACATTGAAAATACTATATTAATAACGGTTAAGGAACACCACAGTGTAATAATAAATTGATTTCCAAAAGACATTTTCATTCCAAGCTTTGAACATTTTACAATAACATCTAGATTATAACTTTTATATACATCTACATAAGGTAACGATGAGAATGTGTTATGCTTGTAAAAAGATGATTAACGGTTTATTGCCGAACTGATATCAATATCTAATTTATGTTGCGTATTTTATAGCATGAAGGACAAACCATTCTTCTCGGTGAACTTATAAATATTATCCAACTTAACAACTGTGAAATTATCTAGTGTAACATGTTATATTCAAGTCATAAACATCAATCAGAGGCACATCATCAAAATGTACTTATTTTTATTTGCAAGTATCTCTTTGAGAAGGGACAGGTAATAACAGACACAACTTTGCCGCTGTACTATGTCTTATAATTTTTCAAAGTACTTGTGAATAACACTAGCTTGTGTTCGAAGACTCAAACATAAAATTTGCAAAAATAAATAGAAATTAAAGAAGGTGTCGAAACTTTAAAAATATTTGGTAATTATCTAAAATAAAATTAACACAAAAATTTGTCATAACTAAATGCATCAAACGCTTGCATAGCTCGATCTGTGCATATTGTAGACTTATGTCGACCAGAACAAAGAGATCAAGTTAAATGAAAATACTCTTCTTACAATTTTAAATACTTAGTTTGTACAAAAAAATACCCGCAAAAATACAGTTGGGAAATGATCAGAAAAGTATCATTTTCCCCGTTTTGTTTTTATATTTATATTTATATTTATTTAGTTATATCACGGAAAACTTCAAACCATGAAGATGTGTCTTAGTTTAAACAAAATTAATATGAGGGATGTTGACTATCTAAATAGAGTTATAACATTTACCAGTACAGCTTAATAATTGATTATACGCTAGTTTTGTCAAGAGTTACCGTGAAACTTCTACAACTACGTTTAGTATCTCTTTAGCGGCTTTTGCAATAAAAAGTAAAATCACAAAAATACTGAACTCAGAGGAAAATCAAATCGGAAATTCCCTAATCACATGGCAAAATCAAATGACAAAACACATCAAAAACGAATAGACAACAACTTTCATATTCCTGACTCGGTACGGACATTTTCAAATTTCAAATAACCCATTTTGAAGTTTTAATTATTGTACATTTTTTTATTTTTTTTTTTGCATCAAATATATTCTTCAGAGTAGACACATCTCATGTCTTGATATGACTGACCAACCATCCACAAAATGTTTCATCGTAAACTAGATTAAATATTCTAAACTCTTCCGGACAAGCAGATTCATTCATTTCAATTTATTTATTATCATCTTCTTTATGTAGTATCATCACCTTAATTCATTGAAAGCTATATCCAATAGTGCTAAAATCAACAAACCGTGAAGAAAAATTGATTATTCTGACTCGGAAGTTAATGTTTCTTTTTTTGTTCACAGCATTCCCAGTGAAAGGATTTGAATTAGAATGAATCGTCTGAAGCAAAAAAGGTCGACATATTTTTGTCCCAGGTTACAGTCCACACAACTATAGCTGAAAAGGATTGTTGTGTGCATGTGTTACGTAAACCGACATATTTTTGTCCCAGGTTGCAGTACAGACAGCTATAGCTGGGAAGGATTATTGTGTACATGAATTTAAGAATGTATGACTTAAAGCAGCTTCAGATGGACAACACCTATTTAAATTAATTAAATAGTACATTGCACAACGTTAAACAACGGATGCTATCACATTATCTTCATCGATTTTGAAATGGTTATATTCCAATATGTATTTCCATTGATATGTTTCCAGACTGATTCACTGACGGATTATTTATTGATTAGCTATACGAAGGAAATACAGACTAGAAAATATGCAGTGCAAAATTACTTTATTCAAACTCCAGCATCAGGTATAATTTCAAGGTAAGTTATATTAATATTAAATCCACAGCAGCTATGAATGATTTTTGGTATACCTTATGTTAAATGATTACTTTTATATTTTCTGTATCTATTTCAATTAATATAAGAAGAAGAAAATCAACGTTTAGTTATACGAACTTCAGGAATCAAAATTACTGTATTGTATTCTTCCCCCAAATGAATACTCGGTTTTTTCAAAATTTAGACTATAAACATTCTTTGATAATCTAAGTTACAGAATCATTATCATGCATGCTATATTTTGGTATTAATCTCTACACGGATTAAAAATTTCGCGTTTATTGGTGATATATAACATTCTTTTTACCCAATTAAAATGACTACGCAGTGATCAAACTCTTCAATCTGGTGTTTTGGGTTATCTTTGATTTAAAAAAAAGAGCAGTGTTCTTGGAGTTCCAAAAAGAGACCACACAGCATGGAGCGGATGTGAAACCTTACTTTATCACAATACTCAGACACTTACAATTCGTCGAACTGCCTACCCTTCATGACATAACCCTGAATATTATATCCGGCATTGTTTTACTTATTCACCATAATAAAATAGTAAATCGATGTCTAAACTTTTTTGAGACGACTTGCGTCTGTTGAAAACATTTCTAACCTTAGTTCTTTGCACTATTAAGATTTTGGTCCTCAATGCTCTTCAACTTCGTACTTTATTTGGCCTTTTTTTTTTTTTTAACTTTTGTGGATTCGAGCGTCACTGAGGAGTCTTTTGTAGACGAAACGCGCGTCTGGCGTATATACAAAATTTAGTCCTGGTATCTATGATGAGTTTATTTATATCCTGAGCATGAATCATTCATAAACTATTATATTACATAATAGTATAACTTTCTGAACAACTTCAGACGAAATCGATAGTAATACGATTTATCTAGGGAAGTGTCTTGTTTAACAGATAGTATCATCGAAGTTATATCCCTAACATTTAAACAGCCAAATGGAATTATCTTATTTTTTGGATTTTTTGCTTACAATGCATTTTATCTTTGTAGTTGATTTAGTCTTTTAATTGGTTTAGATCGAGGGAAAATGCGTATAGGCTTATGCAGAAGAAACGCGTTGGTAAACTAAATTATAAGTCAAGTTAAGTATCTCAGGTACTGATGAGTTTGAGGATATTGTTGTGAAACATTTTGTCAAGCATTCATAAATGATGGCATGCTGTGACATATTGAAATGTATTTTTGAAAATATGAATATGCAAAATATGCAAGTTACTTCCAGAGAAATCAGTATTGGAAATCTTGAAATCGATAAATGTTAAACGAAAGACCATATCCAAAATGAGTAAAGATAAAATATCGTCCATTATACATGTATCTGATTATTATCGCGAACTACTTATTTGCATGGTCTTTATTTTACAGGAACTTGAATGATGTCGTATAATACGAAACGACAAATTCCAGAGCTGCTTGCATCTTTGGGAAACATTGGAGGTTCGTCACATAACTTGCCACTGTCGCATTCAATATGTTGTAAGCTGTGCCTTGGTATATTCAATCATCCAAAACTTTTGCCTTGTCTTCATAGTTTTTGCCTTGGTTGTTTACAGGCTTATATTCACAAATCACCCGACAATATCCAAGAGCGAAAGCTTCTTTGTCCAATATGTCAGGAAAGTAACACATTACCGGGAACAGGATTGAAAGGTCTTCTCGATAACAAAGTTATAGAACATTCTATCGCCAGTAATGTGCCGACATTATCACTACGTAAGAAACAAGAACCACTCTTTCCAGGCTTGTACTCCGATTCAGAAGATAGCTATGAAATCTTAGTGAAGAAAGCAAATCCAAAGACAGACAATGAAGATGACGTTTATGATGAATATTCAGATACTGAAAATATACAATGGCAGAATTTTATTCAGCGTCAGAAATCGGCCGATTTTGAAACAACTGATTGTGATATTAAGAAACCTATTAATATATCGGAAGCTTTAAAGGGTCTTTCTGATGAAGAGAGATTAGAAAAACTGACAAATAGTTTGAAGAATACATTCAGTTTCTCACAAGCTTTACAGGAGCACGAATTTATTTTAGACAATGAAGTCCGAGCACTGAGAACGCCATCGTCTTCCTCCGAATATTCTTTTACACAGCGAGACTTTTTGCAAGACCAACTATCATGTTTACAAACAGAGGCAATGCATATCATCTATCGTTTGGATGGTATAAGTACTTCCGGTGATACTTGGGAGAGAAGCAGAGTAAGAATTGAACAACAAATTCATTCTCAAATAGAGCAACTGATCACCACGATACGCCAGGCAGAAAGAAAATTACTGAATCAAATTGATTCTTATGGTGAACATCACGCCTCAATTAATCCTGTTTCTGAAGGCAGGCAACAATTGCAATCGCTTTTGAAAAATATCCTCGGTGTGATAGACTTCATTCGACTGGTTTTAAACTACGGCTGTGGTAGAGGAATAGAACAATATGAAAAACTCGTTGCTAATCGTTGTGAACAGATTTTAAGCAAAACAGTTGCTGTAGAAAAAACGGAAGTGTCATTTGCACCTGGGCAAATACTTGAAGAGGAGTTAGATAAACTTTTAGGGTTTTTGACATTTACCACTACTCATGATGAAATATGGAAGTTTAGAGATAATGAAACAAAGGATGAAAGTATTGCGACGACAGATTCTACAGTAGGCGACTTGAAGCATGAAAATGATGTGCACCAAGAAAGAATTTTACCTCCGAGTTTTTCTCGAGAATTTCTTCAAAATGAAAATTTCTTAATAGAAAATGGTCAATCGTTCACTCCAGATTCCTTGACTGATGATCAGGAACAACAGCGACTTACAGTTGATCAACTTATTCATAAATTCTCTACTGAATTCGGAATGCGATATAACGAAATATTACCAGATGATAATAGTTCTACTCCAATGACAAGCAGCATGACATCAGAAAACCCTATGCATTCTCCAATACCAGAGGAATCAAATGGCAACGGCATCGAATCAGAAATCCAGTCAATAAAAACACGACACCGTCCAAGAAGTTCGAAACGACGTCATTCTGTTAGTGATGTTCAGCAAGATTTGGCACACTCTAGAATAGATTTATCTGATAACCGCTACAGAGGTTTAACTCGAGACAGAAAATCATCAGTTCCATATTGTGATATTATGACAAAAACATTAAATGAACGACCACTATCAAACGACCTCGAGCAAACGAAGCGCATTCTTGCTCTTTGCAAACGTCAGCTTCTAGAAGCCAAAAGTATGGGAATATACAAAAATAGAGCTGGCACTTCTCCACAGTCATCTGTGACTTCACCAGAAAGCAAAATGACTCGCTCGTTGTCTGTATCACACGAAAACAAACCTTCTGTGTCTTCCTCTGAACATAAACTTCCGCGATCTAGATCTATATCACATGATCGTACACCGTTGTCTTCCCCTGAACATACTAGAATGGCACGTTCTATGTCCCGTGACTATGTTCAGAGTATACGAAAACGACTTGGGATGGAAAAACCACGTATGGATTCAGTTGGTTCAGAATATGACCCATAATGCTGAAATGAATTGGAAAATACAACTGAGCCAGCTGTCGGTTCTAAATTATTCTATTACAGTGAGGCGATCTATAAAAAAGGACTAAAATGTCATTGTGAAATTACACCATCTTAGTAATATTCATTCTCAAATTTTGTGCTCAGCTCAAATATATTATAACTTGCTGTGGTAGTTGAGAACATTTTATAATAATGATATACAGTATCATAATCTTGTGACATTTGTTTGCTGAAAGATCCATTTATTAATTATACAAGTACTCAAAAAAGATATTAAGCTTGTAAACATGCTGCTAAACTTATACCGTTCTAAGCACAATTGTTAAAACATGTTGCTAAGACAATAGCTATAATGGTATCTGATAAATAAATGAATAAGACATTCTATTCTATGATATTCTGATTCCTTTCACGGATTTGGCTATACTTTTTGGACCTTTTGGATTATAGCTATTCATCTTTTATATAAGGTTTGGATTTCAAATATTTTGGCCACAAGCATCACTGAAGGGACATGTATTGTCGAAATGCGCATCTGGTGCAAGAAAATTGGTACCGTTAATTTTATTATATTTAGTACTCATACTCTAATAGTTCTAACTTCATGATTAATAGCTATTTTAAAGAGATATGAAGCGTGAAGTATAATAAATTAATTCATCGGTTTATTTAGATTCAAATTGAGCAAAACACTATATAACGTAATATATCAAACACAACGGGTCAGTTTGAAATGACCAGGTTGCAATATTTGTGACTTATCAGATTGAATATAGAATTAATGTTTACAATGTAGTTGCTACTACTAGTATATGATTGTTCATAAAAGTTGTAACTTTTGCCTGAATATAACAACGTCAATGATATATATAAAAGGGTAAAAACAAGTATTTTAGTTCTTTTACTTGTAACAAACTCTTGTGGACAATTAAAAACCAAAAAAGAACAGTCAACAAAACGATCATATCTAGTGATCACTTTTTTTTTAATTGCTTTTGTAGCTTTAACCTTGAAAGGAAACGATAACAATAATAAAAATCCACAAGTCAAAGAAAAACAGACAGCACCAATGTCAAAACAAAATGACGGAAAGACAATCCAGAATGTTCAGAAGTTTTCATTATTCTTAGGCTATTGACAACCGCATTGCTACTATTATTTAACTACGTTGATGATGCATACATGTGATTTCTAACAATACTAATAGCTGACTGATGACTAACTCTTGTCCAATTTTAAGATATCATAAAATTCATAAACGACATTTTTATACCCCTGTCGTAGCCGAAGTGGCATTAAGTTTTATCCTTGTCCGTCTGTACCAAAGTTGGTTTCCGTTCTCTAACTTTAGTTTTTCTCAACCAAATGTTATGAAACGTAGACAAAACTAAAGGCTTATTACCACAAAACACCGACCAAGTTTGAATTTTTGTGGCGTCACTTTAACCGTTCTAATGTCCCTTTAAATAGATATTGCTGAATTTTTCCTTTCTGTTCTCTAACTTTAGTTAGCCTCAATCAAAAGTTATGAAACATGCACAATGCTTATTACCACAAACGACAGATCAAAGTTTGAAACAAAACAGACACGAACAAACCTAGCACGGAATACAAATTCAATCAATAACTAAATGAACCCATTTTAAACAAAACCTTGATTAAGTCAGATCAGGAATGATGAGCAGTTCCTGCTCTTACTACACACTACTTGATAAAAAAAAATGTAATAAAAAAATACCGAACTTCATGGATAATTCTAAATGGGAAAGTCTCTGGCTTATCAAATGAAAAATAAAAAGCTCAAATACATCTGACAAATGGAACACATTCGTCATATACCTGACTTGGTACGTGCATTTTCTTATGCAGAAAAGGTGGATTCAACCTGGTTTTATAGCAAGCTCTCTTTTATGACAGTCACATAAAATTACATTATATTTAGAACAATGTGTGAACAAAACAAACACATACTAGGTAAACATGTCAAATATAGGGGTACAGCAGTCAACATTGTGTGATAACCTAAATCCCTGTAAAAAGAAAACAAATGTGAAAACAAAAAAAAAACAAAATGGCATGTAGAAAATGGCACATATGCAAAAATTAAATATAAGAATACAAAAAATGAACATAGCACAAAAACACAATGGCAGGATGTATAAGTAACGAGCTATGCCAAAAAGGTTAATAATAACAAAGACAAATTAAAGAATAGTTTAACAAGTAATTCAGATGGTAAACAACGTCATTACCTATAATCTATACTTCTATCTTTATCATTGTGCAGCAGACACAGATTATTTATCAACAAGGTCAATGAAATATTTTAGAATAGGACGAAACGTTTTTTTTGACATACCGGTAACTCTGGTTCATAGTTTATGGTAGCAGCTGCAACCTCATGCCTACTGAATAAGTTAGGAAATGAAATCCCATACGCAGGTAAAGTTTGCAAATTTTTACTAAGGTCAGGGTAAATTAAAATCGTCTCTCTGTATGTCAATGTATGTTGGCGTTTGTATTTGTTGCAATTCAGGCTTTCTGTTGTTCCATTGTTTTCCTCTTATAGTGTTTTCATTGCTTTTAGTTTGTAACCTGGATTTGTGTTGGCTTAATTGATTCATGACTATTGAACAGAGAAAACAACTGTTGCCTTTGTTTGTCATATATTCTGGTACTGAGCTGACTGCTTTTGTCAAATTCGAGGTACAAGTCTAAAAATTAT
The DNA here is from genome assembly GCF_963676685.1 of Mytilus edulis. Lineage (NCBI taxonomy): Eukaryota > Metazoa > Mollusca > Bivalvia > Mytilida > Mytilidae > Mytilus > Mytilus edulis. The sequence goes on from NC_092345.1 coordinate 12,976,997, forward strand.
GTGAAGGAAGTCCTGTTTGTTGTTTCCTTAATTTCTAGTTCGGGAGGATATATTAAGGAATCAACAAGTCGATTCGGAATTCAAGTTGGTATTCCAAAGATATTGGCAGGAACACCATATTTACTTGCATTGGAAAATTACTTTTGTTTTCTAGACATGACTTTTCCTTGAGTCATGAGAACAATTAATTTTATTTGGATTATGAACGGTAATCTATTCAAATACATTTTAAATTATGAGTTAACATCTCTTCCATGCCATTATAACATGGGTTCGTTTGTTATAGCCCTAACTACTTTGTTAAAATTTGTAAATGTACAGCTTCAATGAGAGTATGTTGAATGTCAATTGAGATGAAATCATGTTCATACAATAAACATAAAATTAATTTAATGGAATATATCTGACCTGAAACAAGAAATGAAGAGAGGTAAAATAAGGGCAATAGTACTAATTTTTTCATAGATTTTTCTTTTTTGGCCAATGGGTAAAAGACAGCTTATTTGCAATACTAACTGTTTGTTCTTTTAAAGGTCAAATGAATGAGACTTTATTTGATAAGCATGTACTGAGTGTTACGTAAATATAGATTCCTACACTGCAACAAGTGTATTATGATATTTCTCCACTTGAGACAGTTAAATTTTATTATTTAAAGCGTGAGGCTTGCCGAGCTTTTTAAATAATTAAAATTTAACGGTCTAGAGTGGAGAAATATCGTAATACACAGGTTTAACTTTTTGAATGTTTCTCTTATGATATTTATCCTTTTTTTTCAAGGATTTTCAGAAACTTGTGTTCTTTATATGCGACGTCATCAGGCATGGTCGCCTTTTTTCATGACGTCACAATAGAAAAATTCAGAAGAAAACAGAATATTTTGACGTCATAATCAAATTGCGACTAATCATTTGCCGAGAACAGATTTTCCAGTAGTGCGTAGAAATATTTTTCTCACACCGATCAAGAAATGTGAATATAGCGCATAAATTAGAAAAAAAAAGATAACATCTAATGATTTTTTTTAAATAAGAAAAACTGAGGAATACAGTGTCCCGTTTAGATATTTACCCCAAAAAATAGACATAAAATGGGTAATTCACAAATATTACAAATTGACAAATTCTAACACACAATATAATGCACATCTTCAATGGTTTTTTTGTGGCAGCTATTGCAGGATCTCTTTGAAAGTATTGACAGGAATATAATAAACTAGCAGCTTGTTTCAAATTTATCTTACTTTCGTAGAAATTATTCTAGCAGAATTGGGTTATTCAAATAGAAAAATAATCAATAATTAATAATAACAACAAATATTTGTGTATGATTGTCTAATACTTCTTCTTATTTTGTATGGTAAATGGTTACTTGAGGATGTCTGCTTGTCATGTTTTGGAATTTTTGTCAGATTTTCGGAATCCTCAAGTTTTATCCATTTGAATGCCTTAAAAAAATTTCCCCATGAACCCCCATTTTTCTTTTTATAAATCTTTTACATATATAATTATAAGTCATTTGTAAAAGTCTTATAAAATTTTATTTATTTTTTAATAGTATTTGAGAACTTTAACTGGTCAATGATAAAGCTATGAAAAATCAAGAGAGAACATTTCCCCGCCAAAATTCCAATGGCTTATATCTCGAAAACAAGCACACGGACCCCTATATTTTTTTTGCTTTTTCAATTCCTCAATTTATTCCCTATCAGTACATACTAGTTTTATGAAAAGTCATTTATTTAGAAACTAAGCAGCGAACATCCTTAAGACGGATAACCGATATTGAATTGCTTCACATCAATGCACTCTTCATTTGTTTAAGCCTGTTCAAAGCCTCTTTAAATTTCCATTTTAAACTATTTTCACTGTTCAAACTGAGGTGAAGCATTTAAACCAATCATAGAGACTTAAGTCAAATGATTTTGTCCCAAAATTAATAAAGTTACACAGTTTCAATTACCAACTGGCACAATGACAGAAATGAGGAATATCAGTTGTGTGGAGGTAAAGTCATCTTCCTCTTTAATGAATTAAAAAAGGCAAGAGAGTTATTTATAACTCCAAGCATACCTTGAGGCACTATAACATGTATAAACTCTGAGTAAAAGTATACTTATAATAAGAGAAAACTTTATACAGAATTTATCACAATTTTGAATAAATAAAAGAAGAGGATGTTATGAAAACGACTGCACTTTGAATAGAAGAAAATGACTATGAATATTTTCAAGATTGATGCATTGTATGAAAAACGAATCAATATTGCATTAATACACTGCCATATTCTGAGTATTATGTATTTAATTATATACTTTACGATTTAAAGTGTTTTATTGTTTAAGCACAATCTAAAGTAGTAATTTTACTGATTTCATATACATATCACAATCTAAGCCCTGTAGCCAAGGAAAAGGTTACCTTAGCTGTATTTTGCAACAAGATTCAGAATTTTGGGTCCCCGATGCTTTTAAACTTAATACTGTAAATTCAGAAATTATTGCGTGCATTTATTATTGCGATTTTAATTTTTACGATTTTGAGAAAAGTCATGCTTAAGTCAGTTCAAATATTACAAAATGCGAGTTTTAATTATTGCGTTTACAACTCAGTCGCATTATTCGCAATAATAAAAACCTCGCAATAATTTCTGAATTTACAGTACTTCATTTGGCCTTTGTTATTCTTTTTTATTCGACCCTCACTGATAAATCTATTGTAGATGAAACAAGAATGTGTCCCAAGTACACGGATGCCCCATCTGCACTATCATTTTCTATGTTCAGTGGACCATGAAAATGGGATAAAATCTCCAATTTGGCATTAAAATTAGAAAGATCATATCATAAGGAACATGTGTACTAACTTTCAAGTTGATTGGACTTCAGCTTCATCAAACACTACCTCTACCAAAAACTTAAATCTACCTCAATCAAAAACTTTAACCTGAAGCGGGACGGACAGACGAACAGACGAATGAACAGATGAACGAACGGGCGCACAGACCAGAAAACATAATGCCCATAAATGGGATATAAAAATGGGGAAATACACCTACTCAATAAGGAAAATCACAGCACAAGTTACTTTATATGGCACCTTGAAAGCAATCTCAGAAAAAAGAATGAGAAATATCTTCTATATAATGTCACTGAACCTATACCATATATAATAACAAGAATGTGTCCAAAGTACAGGGATGCCACACTCGCACTATTATTTTCCATGTTAGATGGACCGTGAAATTGGGTAAAAAATATAATTAGGCATTAAAATTAGAAAGATAATATCATAGGGAACATGTGTACTAAGTTTCAAGTTGATTGGACTTCCAACTTCATCAAAAACTACCTTGACCAAAATCTTTAACCTGAAACTCACACTTTCATTTTCTATGTTCAGTGGACCGTGAAATTGGGGTCAAAAGTTTAATTTGGCTTTAATATTAGACAGATCATATCATAAGGAACATGTGTTCTAAGTTTCAAATTGATTGGACCTCAACTTCATCAAAAACTACCTTGACCAAAAACTTTAACCTGAAGCGGGACAGACGGACGAACAAATGGACGGACAGACAGACAGACAAACGGACGAAAGGACGCACAGACCAGAAAACATAATGCCCCTCTACTTTCGTAGGTGGGGCATAAGATGGGGCATAAAAACAAGAGGAAATAACTTAATATGTAAACATAAAAAAGATGGGTTTTTTAAAATTGAAGAGTAAATAGTAGACTTAGAAAAAAACAGATGCTCGGCAGGGCGCAGCTTTATACGACCACAGAGGTCGAACCCTGAACAGTTGGACAAGTATGGACACAACATTCAAGCTGGATACAGCTCTGACAGAGCATAGGTTTCTGACACAGAATGAATGTGGTCTAATGAACTTAAAATATTTTTTTGGCTTTTGAGCAATTTACTATGCTCTTGAATATTAATTCTCTCAAAGAAAAAATATTTGAAGAAATTTTCTTTTTAAATTCTGAAATCTGAAATTAGAAAAAAAAATTGACCCCCACCTCAATTTTTTTTTCACTTCCCCCTTTCCCTTATTCCAAAAGTGATCTCAATTCAAATTTCTAATGGAGTTAGCAACAATAACTACTCATTTAAATACATCATAAAATATTAAAATATAAAATGTCATACAGTCATGGTTAAAATTATTATTAATTAATAGTAACTTCTAAAAAAATAAATGGGGAATATGTCCAAAAGGACACAGATGATGCCCCTGCTAGCATATAACGTTATAAAGGGACATAACTCAAGAACTGTAAAAGTGAAGCTGCCAAAAATTGAAATTAAACTGAGTTTAGAGGTAATAAGCATTATAAACATATTTCATTAAATTTAGTTGAGACAAACTTAAGTTAAGAGAACAGAAACTAAAAAATTCTTCAATTTTTCCACTTGTCAAGGGGCATATCCCTAGAATGGTAATCAAAGTGCTTGTAATCACTGAATAGTAAAGACTGCTTTAATTTATCAGTTAGTAGTAAAGTGAATATTGCATTGTATATTGTATATAGCATTGATTGAAGTTGATTCAACTTCTATTCTGGTGTGAGCCATGGCTCCATGTTGAAGGCCATACATTGACCTATAATGGTTTACTTTTATTAATTGTTATTTGGATGGAGATTTGTCTCGTTGGCACTCACACCACATCTTCCTATATCTAAAGAAAGATAACTCCAATTTTCAAAGAAGATTTTATAAAGCATTGGTTTTAGGTGATTCAACAACTATTCTGGACAAAGAAAGATAACTCCAATTTATTGACTTGAAACTACAAAATGCTTGTTTTTGGCTCCTTTTTGGCCCTTTATTCCTAGAATGTTTGCCCCATAACCCTCAAAATACATCTCAACCTTCTACTTAGGGTATTAAACATTGTGGTACAATTTCAGAACAATTGAAATACTTATACACAACTTATTGTTCTGACACTAGATAAATGCTATTTTTGGGCCCTTTGGGCCCCTAATTCCTAAACCTTAGGGACAATAACCCCCAAAATCAATCCTAAGCTTCCTTTTGTGGTTATAAACATTGTGTTAAAATTTTATTGATTTCTGTTTACTTATACTAAAGTTATTATCCAGAAACCATCCGTCTTCGGACGACTCTGACGACTCTGACGTGATACCAATATACAACAGCAAATTTTTTGTCTTCGTATAAAAACTGAAAAAAATCCAGAAATAGCTAAGAAAAGTAGAGTAAATTAAATCAAGTATGAGAAAAATCAGTTACCCCTGTTTCCTTTTGTCTCATTTAAAAAAAGAATGAATATGTGTCAAATATGAAGGCTACAAATCATTATTGTAAATTATCAATGCCGAGTGTAATTGCATCAGGTTTGTATTTTTTGGCAGTGTTCACTCATGTAACTTGTAACCTTTTAGTTGTTAACATAACAACTCTGTACATATACATTTGCCTTGAGCACTTTGTATGAACAATGTCTTTTCAAAATCAAAGCAAATTACTAGCCATAACCTTCACAATATTAGTTCAAAGAAAATGGATTATCAGAGCCACATGAGGTGGACACATGATGACAGTATCCAGATTGATTAACAGAGCAGATGACAGATTAACAAAAAAGAATGTATGGAAGGGAAGAAGTAAAACCATTTGAACTTGACTTTCATACTGGTAGTTAAAAAAGTCAATACTCTGTTAAGATTATCACTTTAGAGTTTTGTAAAGAAAAACAAAGATAGCTTTTACCTTTTTTCCCTGATAACTTTTTGTTTATGAACTCAAACACATCTGTGGGACTCTGTTTTGAAACTATTTTCTGTTTTGGAACCTTGCTTTTATGTTTTCCTTTCTTCTGTTTCTTTAAAACATCAAACAAATCTTGATCTCCGGCAAGCTCCTTTAGTTCCATGATTCTATCTAACGACTGTCCTATAAAAACAAAAGATAAATGTGCTATCCATATGTTTGTCTCATTTATATGTGATAACCTTCCCCCTTTTCGAAAACAGTTACTGCCTATTCATAAAGTTGTAAAATATTAAAATACACAAAAAAATCATGTTTACATAAAATATTGTGAAATATGAAAAGCAGTCAGAAACTTTTAGAAATTCAGATTTCATGCAGAAATATTGGTTTACCAAAACATAAAGGGCCATTAGCTATGAGTTTGACAAAAAAAAACATTTCAAATAAAGGCAACAGTACTGTACCGCTGTTCAAAAGTCATTAATTGATTAAGAGAAAACAAATCTGGGTTACAAACTAAAACCGAACAATGACTCGTGAAGTGCAACAAAAATCAAACTACAATGCAACATACATAGAAACAAACTATTAGAATTTGATGAGACTGTCATTCAAGTGAGTGGTTTAGCGCTATAACAACAGGTTCAATCCATCATTTTCTGTGCCTCTACCAAGTCAGGAATATGACAGTTGTTGTCTATTCTTTGATGTGTTTTATCATTTGATTTTGCCATTTGATTAGGGACTTTCCGTTTTGAATTTTCCTCTGAGTTCAGTATATTTGTGATTTTAATTTTTAGATAACAACTGTCATATTCCTAACTCAAAATAGTCATTAACAACATTTCCCAATTAAATTAATTTAACTTATACTGTTACCTTGAGGTATAAGTTGAATAGGTACAGGTTCCACTCTGCCAGAGCCTGATTTCCCGAGTCCTTGACCATAAATGTAACCCATTTTTTTCATCAACTTCATACCAATACCCTAGGAAAATAACCAGATACATTCACACTGTATTTATGATAAATTAAATGCTGTGAAATTTTCTGACTTGACTGTTTACATTGTCCATTTTTCTGAGCTGTTTTTGCCACAAAAAAATCATATCAAAGCTATGAAGTATCTAATATAAAATTGAGAGAATAGAAATGGGGAATATGTCAAAGAGACAACAACCCGACCATAGAGCAAATAACAGGGGAAGGCCACCAATGGGATTTCAATGCAGCTAGAAAATCCCTCACTCAAAGGTGGGCCTCAGCTAAATAAAAATGTGTACTAGATCAGTGAAAATGGATGTCATACTAAACTCCAAAACATATAACTGAACTATAATTAAAAAAAAATACAAGGCTAACAAAGGCCAGAGGCTCCTGACTGCAGAAACACACAAAAATGCTGTGGGGTTAAACATATTTAGTGAGATCTCAACCCTCCTCTTATACCTCTAGACAATGTAGAATAAAGAAACACACAGCAATATACACAGTAAAAATATGTTTGTTAATCTGGTCCTAGCATGAGATTAAGATGTATGCAAAACTGTGTTCACTTACTCTGCAGACATTTTTTTATGGAAATTTTTTATGGAAATATTCTTTATAAAGCACAAAGGTGTCAGTATTCACCTCAGAAACTAAAAAAACCTTTGAATAGACTTATTAACAAGGGATATAGTTAAGATACTGTTGTCAGGTCATTAAAGATTGCATAATTTGCCGTTAATATTGATTCACTTATAGGGTCTTTGCATCGGAACTAAACACATTTATTCAAAAACCAGTTGTTGGCATGACACGGGTTATGTTCTTCTCATATATATGTTATGATGGTATGATACTAAACCCCTAACGGGAAGGATTGTGCCTGATGTTCATATGATGAAATCATAATCTTTCAGTCAGTGTAATTGAAGTCTGGAGCTGGCATGTCAGTTAACTGCTAGTAGTTTGTTGTTATTTATGTATTATTGTCATTTTGTTTATTTTCTTTGGTTACATCTTCTGACATCAGACTCAGACTTCTCTTGAACTGAATTTTAATGTGCGTATTGTTATGCGTTTACTTTTCTACATTGGCTAGAAGTATAGGGGAGGGTTGAGATCTCACAAACATGTTTAACCCCGCCGCATTTTTGCGCCTGTCCTAAGTCAGGAGCCTCTGGCCTTTGTTAGTCTTGTATTATTTTAATTTTAGTTTCTTGTGTACAATTTGGAAATTAGTATGGCGTTCATTATCACTGAACTAGTATATATTTGTTTAGGGGCCAGCTGAAAGACGCCTCCGGGTGCGGGAATTTCTCGCTACATTGAAGACACATTGATGACCTTCTGCTGTTGTTTTTTTCTACAGTCGGGTTATTGTCTCTTTGACACATTCCCCATTTCCATTCTCAATTTTATGGTCACAGTTACAACTATAAAACTAATACTAAGGTTCAATAAACTGTTTAGGACTACAAATTTTTCAAAAGATTTTATATGAAAAGGTCAACATTACAGAAGAATTTACTTCTCAGTGACAAGGACTTTTGACTGTTATGTTTCTACTATTGTGAAGCCAATTTATTAATGAAAAGTGCAATTTTGACAGACTATGTGCTGTCTGCAAGATTAATTTTGTTTACTATGTATGATGGCAAGTCTTTCCAAGCTAGTTTAGACTTGAATTTTTTTTCAGCTTATAAAGTATTAGATATCCCCTTTCCCAGTGACAGTCATAGTTCCTCCATATTTTCTTAGCTTATGATTATTTGCAAACTGAACTAGATTTTGTTATTTAATCTATAAGTAACATTGCTCCAAAATTAGCAACTTTCAGTTCTCAGAATCAAACGTATATTAATACTATTACATTTAAAGAAAAATGAAGTTTTTTCCTGTGTCTATGATGAAGAAAGTTTAACTTAAAATGCATATTTCACAATAAACTACATCAAGTAATTATATAAAGAATTTAAAATGAATTAGAAACCTTTGTATGGGCTTCCCATTCACCAAATGTGGCAGATGTTGATGATGGTCTCCATAGAAACACAGGAAGTTCATCTTCTTCATTCTCACTTCCAGAAAGAGGCTGAGTTCTGTCATTATCACTGTTATCAGAGTCATCTGAATGTTTGTCTAAAAAATAGTTTTATATTCATGCTACAACAAAATCAATATTCTGCCACCATACAAAAAATTCCATTCAGCCTATTCATTTTACATCTATTTTCTAAAAAACTAAATATCCATTCAATTGTTAACCTATACTACAAAAATGTACTAGAAAACTGTGAATAATTTTATATTTTGGTAATAGTTCACAACATATTTCTATATATTTTAAGTGGCAAACTGGTCCATGGAATAGTTTGTAAATAGTGTTAAAATTGAATTAGAGCCGTTGAAATATATAGTTCATTTAAAATGGTCTGTCAACACTGAGGTTGTGAGTTCAACCCTGATGGTGGTAGATAAGTTTGTCTAACTAAACCATGAAAAACCAAATATCAATACTATATAGTGTATGTACATTGTGGATTTACTAATATTCATTGGATACCATCTTTTTTGGATTTCGTAGGTAAAGATGAACCACGAAACTATAAGTTCAATGAATTACAAATTTCCTATAGGCATGTATGCTGCCTTCAACAAAACTGTGAAATCAAATATCCATGAAGTTTTCCTCTAGCTAACCTCCTCCTTTAAAAAGTGGCCATCAAGTTACAGCCTATTAAAATGTAATTGTGTATGATAAACAGATTATTATATACTAGCAGTTAGGCTTGTGAGTAATTCTGAAAATTGCAATACAGCTTTATTTCCTTCTTCTAAAAATTATGTTTTATTTAGAAATAATTCAAATTACTTACCATAGGGAACAATATCTTTTAATTCAAGTTTAGCTGTCTCCTCATAGGAGTTATACATTACTGTCACATGATCATCGTCATGGAGATCAACAATCATTCCCGGATACCAAAGATCATCTTCATAACGAGCCAAACATTTATCTTCAAGTTTGAGCATACTGCAATTAAAATGGCCTAGATATTTTATAGTGTGTCTTTCTATGTTGTGATGTTACACTATTGTTTCAGGTAAGGGTAAAGGTTGGTATCTATTAACACGTTTAAATCTGCTGCATTTGTTTGAACCTGTCCTAAGTCGGGAACCTGATGTTCAGTGGTTGTTGTTTGATGATGTGGTTCATAAGTGTTTCTTGTTTCTTATATTTTTTTATATAGATTAGACCATTGGATTTCCCATTTGAATGGTTTTACACTAGTCATTTTGGGGCCCTTTGTAGCTTGTTGTTCGGCGTGAGCCAAGGCTCCATGTTGAAGACTTTTACCTATAATGGTCTACTTTTACAAATTGTGGCTTGGATGGAGAGTTGTCTCATTGGCACTCATACCACATATTTTTATATCTTTATAGAGTATTAACTATTATATATCATACTCTAATGCAATCAATTAAAGAATTTTACAGTGAACTTTTTCGTAACTGAACCAAGAAAAACTAAATGTCAACACAGAATATTGAATTCATAAATGTTTTTGTTGAATACCAATTTTTATTGATTTCTCAAGTATTGGTGAACAACCAAATCAAATATTCAACGAATGACAAATTTCCTATAGGCTAGATTGCAGACTTTAGCAAAACCACTTATTAGAATATCCCTGAAATATTGGCACCCACTAATATAAATGAAACCACAGTATCAGTCAGGATACAAAACAAGTTATCCCTATGCAATTTAAACTGTACAAACAAAACAACTGTTTGTTTTGAATGAAATATTTAGTTTCTAAAGGGGTTCAATTCAGATTCATTTTGTGATAAACTAACAACTAAATTTTGTCTTTCTTTTTTCATATTTAAAGAATTGGGTGTTGACAGATTATTAATAAATTAATTGCAGACATATACACATATTTTCCTTAACTAAATAGAGAGTTCTCCTTTTCAAATTGTAATTCTAAGTGAAAATAAAAATGCTAAAAATGAAATTTCCATGTTTTGAGATGTAAAATCATGCCCTTAATGATTTTTCCCAGGTTACTCATAATTTTTTATTACAGTTCAATGTTTCATCTCATTAATTCAACAAAGAAACTGATTGCGCAAAGATCTTAAGTATTTGCCAAGGCCTTCAAAAATTTCTCCTTGGGGGCTTGTAAATGAGCAGTGTTCTGAAGATAACAGACAAATGGGATTTTCTTTGTCCATGAAATTACACTTAAATGATTAGTAAAGAATTCTATTAGAGCAAAGAAATCCTAAGAATTCAAGAAAAGAAGATAGGATGATCTTTTTACTTATACAATTAAAAAAATCTGAATGTCTCAGGGACATAACTCTGCTGATTTTTTTTTACCTATACAAGTAAATAAAATTCACTTGTATAAGTATCCTACAAATTTACTTAATATATAGGTATATTTATATTACTTCTTCAGGTTAATAAGAATGACTTGTACAAGTAGTACCCCTGACTGTATAATATCCTTATGACTTAATTGATCTTTCAAGTATTACTTTATTTTTTAAAAATGTGTATCAAATACTGTAGTATGTAATTTCACATGTTTCATGAAAAATAAAATAATTACAAAAAAAAAAATGAAATTATAAGCTTAATTCCTATTTCAGTTGATTGATAAATCAAAGTTAAAGCATGTCTCATTGTGAGTACCTGTAGTCTAGTTCTTTGTATTCTTCTAAATCGTCTAGACAAATTGGATAGCCATGGGAGAATCTGTAAACAAAAGTACAGACGTTGTCAATCATCTTAAAAAACTGGATATGAAAAGTTATCAACGTTACATACCATGGTGGTTTAAACTAGAAACATCTATTAAGGAATTGAATGCTTCTTTTTGTAAATTTTGGGGTATGAAAGCGTTGACTGAAGTACATTTCGTATGAAGCACATAGTCAATGCTTTTACAACCCTATAAAACTACTAACAGAAGTATTCAATACTTATACCGGTAATTGCATTTTTTTTATAGGATCATGAAAACACGATTTCTATCAAGTTTTTCTTTTATTTACCTGTGCATTTTATTGTGGAAGCTCGTGTCATCATGAATGTTAATGTTTCATTTGGAAATGAAGATTCATATGATGAAGACATAATCTTTCAATCAGTTTAATTGAGGTCTGGAGCTGGCAACTCAGTTAACTGCTAGTAGTCTGTTGTTATCTATGTATTATTGTCATTTTATTTATTTTCTTTTGTTACATCTTCTGACATCGGACTCGGACGTCTCTTGAACTGAATTTTAATGTGCGTATTGTTATGCGTTTACTTTTCTACATTGGCTAGAGATATAGGGAACCCCGCCCCAACTTTGGGCCTGTCCCAAGTCAGGAGCCTCTGGCCTTTGTTAGACTTGTATGATTTTTAATTTTAGTTTCTTGTGTATAATTTGGAGTTAAGTATGACGTCCATTATCACTGTACTAGTATACATATTTTTTAAGGGGCCAGCTGAAGGACGCTTACGGGTGCGGGAGTTTCTCACTACATTGAAGACCCATTGGTGGCCTTCGGCTGTTGTCTGCTCTACAAATGTACATGTATAGTCAGGTTGTTGTCGCTTTGACACATTGAAGTGATTCCCCATTTCTGTTCTCAATTTTATCTTTTATGATTTCTGAATGACGCAAGATTGCTGATAACCAATCAAAACAAGTGAAACTGCGAGGTACTGCTCACTGATGATACCTCCGCCGCAAGTGGATAATATTAATAGTGTAAAAATATGCAAGTGTTCGGTAAACAGGAAGTTGTTGAGTGATGAATCTGAAAACGCATCACACAGTATAGCTGACTTATATTGACCCTTAAACCAAATTTCAGAAATCCTTGTATTGTAGTTCCTGAGAAAAATGTCACGAAAATTTTCAACTTGGCTATCATGTGTAAAATCATACAAGTGTTTGGTAAACAGGAAGTTGTTGAGTGATGAATCTGAAAACGCATCACACGGTATAGCTGACTTATATCAAGCCTGAAACCAAATTTCAGAAATCCTGGTAGTGTAGTTCCTGAGAAAAATGTGACGAAAAATTTTCAACTTGGGTATCAGGTGTAAAAATGATACAAGTGTTTGGTAAACAGGAAGTTGTCGAGTGATGAATCTGAAAATGCATTATACGGTATAGCTGACTTATATCAAGCCTGAATTCAAAGTTCAGAAATTCTGGTAGTGTACTTTCTGAGAAAAATGTGACGAAAATTTTCAACTTGGCTATCAGGTGTAAAAATGATACAAGTGTTCAGTAAACAGGAAGTTGTCGAGTGATGAATCTGAAAACGCATCACACGGTATAGCTGACTTATATCAAGTCTGAAACGAAATATCAGAAATCCTGGTACTGCAGTTTCTGAGAAAACTGTGACGAAAAATTTTCAACTTGGCTATCAGGTGTAAAAATGATACAAGTGTTCGCTAAACAGGAAGTTGTCGAGTGATGAATCTAAAAACGCATAACACAGTATAGCTGACTTATATCAAGCCTGAAACCAAATTTCAGAAATCCTGGTAGTGTAGTTCCTGAGAAAAATGTGACGAAAAATATTCATGGGACGGACGGACTGACGGAAGGACAGACAGAGGTTAAACAGTATACCCCCCTTTTTTTCAAAGCGGGGGTATAATAATGTATTATAATGAAACATACATGTAATGTTATCATATACATGTATGTTATTTTTGTATTTATATAATTTACAGCCAGAAGCTGATAAAAAGGGGACATAGGCTAATGCAGTTATTAGAATAGCTTTAAACTGGAGTTGCAAATTCCAAAAGAGAAAAAAGTATCAATTGTAAAAGATGATGATAGGGTCTTTATTCATACCTTAATCTACACATGGTTTATATCCAGTACATCTGTTATCCTTTAAAAGTACAAAACTAGTTGTATGTAAAAAAAGGGTATTATTTGTATCTAAGGAATAATCAGGAAAACCTACTTGCATTTGTCATCTGGAAATCTACACTGACCCTCCAGGAAATACTTGCATGGAAGCATGGAATTATGGGTAGGATTACAAAACATGACTAGAACCTGAAAAATATATTTATATAGATATTCAAATGGTTTACCTTTGTTTCACTTTCAATGTTGACATTCTTTTTCTTTCAATAACTGAACATGCCTTTTTCATGCATTACCCATCAATAGCTAAGGGGTTTATTTAAAGGTCATATGAATAGGTAATGAATCAGGTCAAATTACTCACTTGCAAGTTAATAATTCATCAGCTATGTTTCTTAGCTCATTTTGACAAAATTGAACCAAACTGGCTGCTAAAAGCAATTTATTATTCATGTTATTTAGCTTGTTCTCTTTCATTCATGATTATATATATATATATCATAGCTAATGCCTCTTTAAACAAGATAGGAGACAACTTAAATAATTTTAGTTACATATTTAATTGAAGTTTAAAATAACATGTTCCACTATGATGGGACTTAAAGGTACATTATACATGTATAAAACGAGTGAAAAAGTTCAATGATATAATATATATATATTACCTTAGGTATATTATCATCCGAGTCGGGATTCACAACTCCTGTTATCATGGCATTATAATAACTTAAATTTCCCCAATCAAATGAAAATGGAACACGACATATTCCACCAATTAAATCTTTAAATTGTTCTGTGTAATCACTGTCAAAATTGTCACTGTTATTATCTGATCCATTTTTCACTTCCTTTTGTAAACAAGAGTTGTGTCCCTTGCCAATGTCACTGCTTGACCATGCTGAATGTGTGGAAGATATTGGTTCTTCTTTACAGCCTGTCAGTTCATTTCCAAGCATTGCCTATATAATTAATTAATTATTATGCACAATTTTATAACATTTCAGAGAGACTCAAGTTAAATTTCTTGCAGCGTTCTGACTTAATTTTTTTTTTATAGATTTGTCTACTGTACACCATATGTTTCTGTTTAATATGTTTATGTCTGCATATGATTATTTAACTTTAAAGGTACATGGTCAAGTTTTAAAATAGGAAATTAGGAAATATCTCTGTTAGAACTTGCAATTCAAAATTTTAATGCTTCTTGTACTTTAGATCTGAAGGAACACAGCTGATGCCCACTGCAGCACATGATCTACACAAAAATCATCAAGATTATTACTTACTATACAAGCTAAAGAATAGGAGATAAACATTTATAAATAAATAAGACACAAAGTGGTGATGTTAGACAAAAATACAAATTCTTTAATGCAGCAGTCTAATGTAACCAAATTTTGAAAAGAACAACAAATTAAAACTTTTATCAGAGAAAATCTGTAACAAATGTATAAAATATTAAAATACCAATCGTACACCTGTAAGAACGTCATGAAACAAGAGCTAAACACACCATTGTTGATGGATTCATCAATCAGAAGGTACATGTACTTATAGATAGAAGACATCTCCATCCCAAAAAATATTTTGCAAACATAAGGCAGCAACCATTTACATGTAACTTCAAGGGAGGGGGTTATGGTTATGTCCATTTTTTTTTTAGATTTTCTATGCTCTCAAGCTCTCAGTCAAATTATTGTTTCTTCAATATCTAACATTATTAGGTATGGAGGAAATCTGGATTCAGAATAAAAAAAAAATCATCTACTTGGCCATAATATTTTTTTTATCATTAAATTGGGGATCAGAATATTTTATTAGGAACCCCCCTCCCCCGAACCTTTAAGCAAACTGGGAATAGAACTGTATAAATTATGTAAAAAGTAGGTGAAGTTTTATTCTAGAATTAAATATTAAAATTAGTATTTAAAGAAATATTTTTTTCTTGTAAAAAAAGAAATTAAAACCTATTGACAATTTTTATGAGCAAGAAAACAGATCTTAAACTATTGTACAAAGTTGTTTACCTGAAAAGCAGCATATTCATCATCAATCTTTGACGATGAAGACTGTGGTTGATTGTCAGTGTCATGGTTTTCTAAACTCTTTAATATTTCACGTTTCTTCAGCGCTAATAAACTCTCTGTAAACAAATTTAAAGATTGTTATCAAGCTTTAGAGTTACATGTTGTTTGTACATATACATGTACACATATAAAATGCCTCAAATTCAAAATATGTCAACGCATGTAAAGCCTTCAATAAACATGATAGAAATTAATTACTTTTTATCCTTAATATCACTCCCTAGAATTATGTCTGAGTTCAGGTAACAGTTTATTGTAAATTGCATAGAAATATTTGTATATTAGTTAATGAGTAATGAACATGATCAATGAAGTCTGGTGTGTCAATTATATCATTTAGGCACCTGATGTTCAGTAGTTGTTGTTTGTTGATGTGGTTCATAAGTGTTTCTTGTTTTTATATAGATTAGACTGTTGTTTTTCCCATTTGAATGGTTTTACACTATTAATTTTTGTAAGTCCTTTATCATGTTTATAGCTTGCTGTTCGGTGTGAGCCAAGGCTCCATGTTCATTGTTGAAGACTGTACTTTAACCTATAATGGTTTACTTTTATAAATTATGACTTGGATGGAAAGTTGTCTCATTGGCACTCATACCACATCTTCCTATATCCATATATCAGAAGTACATGTAGAGCACCTTGCAGACATATATCAATTACTTTTTAATCTGTTATCTTTTCTATTACAGACATATACATATATATTAATTATATTACTTTTTAATCTGTTATCATTTCTATTACATAAATGATTATAAGTTATAGGCTTGTACACCTTATAACTTATATATTTAAATAGTGTCTATAATGAGTCCATCTCTGACTAACAGCATGAACAGTCTGTGTTCACTTTCAACGAGCTATATTTGACAGGGGTTCAATTTCTAAATGAAAACAATGATTTACAACTTTGTGGGCCAAAAGTATTTTTCTGGCTTTAACAAAATTAACTTCATCAGGAATACTCAATCATTTACTTTTTTGGAAGTTTTTAGAAGTCAAGGATGTATAAATTATTACATAGACACATAAGCCATTAGAAACTACATTTTATACATAACCGTAATAGATCTAAAGTAGAATTCATCCATGTCATCTAAGGTTAACTTTGCCTGAGAAGGTTGGAACTTTAAAGTTCTTAACAATAGATATATCTTAAAGAAGATGTGGTACAATGTCATGAATGTGGTATGAGTGCCAATTAGATAACTTGTTGAAGTTCTTAATTTGTCAAAGAAAATTTTAAACTTAGTAAGATATAATAGATATATATCACATGTATCATGTATATTGTAAATTCAGAAATTATTGCAAAAAATGTGACAGGGTAATAATTGCAATAATTTAAACTCGCATTTTTTTTTATATGAATTAACATGATTAAACAGTATTTTTCTCAACATCGCAAAATTTAAAAATCACATTTTAGTCTACAATGACAAAATCGCAATAATAAATGCACGCAATAATTTGTTGTATATACATTTTTTTTTTGTACTTGCCATTGGTTAGACTAATGACCTCTTTTAAATCAGATTTGAGTTGTAATAGATCTGCATTATCTCCTGCTGCCTGTAATGCTTGTTCTACCTGAGAAAGCTGAAACAATATGTTTGTATTAAAAATTAGCGTGAGTAAATATTATAGCTTATGTGAGTGTGTGTGTTAAACCAGGAACTATTTAAATTAACATTTTTGGTAGAAAAAAATTTGTAATCAGGTCATGCCAGATGTCTGAGTTTGTGAACATGACATTTTGAATAACATATGTACCGGTACTTTAATGTTCTTCAGCATGTTCAAAAAGTTTCATAAACAATGTGTCTTTTATAATTTGCCATATACATTTATTCTTAATTGTCATGCTGGTAAAAATCTAAAAGATGTCATAATTATTTAAAATGGTCAAATGGTGTGATTCATTACTTCAACAAATATATGGATATTGGTAAATTATTTTTTTATTTTTAATAGATCAAATAAACCCAGGCTGAATGGATTATGTGGGCGAATGGACTTCAGGGATCTCCATGGATGAAAATTAATTTCGTAGTTTACAATCAAATTGATACATCTGGAATTACGATATTTCTTCATAGTAAATATTTCAGGTTTTTACTTTTTATCTTTTAAATTAATTCTATATTATCATTACAGCAGTACTCGAGTTATTTGCGATGAAATAATATTAATAATGTTAACAATGGTTAATGTTTTAAGTCTTATTTTGTACTTCTTAAAAAAGGGGGGATGCTGATTGCGTAAAATGTAAGTCAAAATAATAGCACGTGTTTGACTTGTTAAACTGTTTTCTTTGTAACTGGATTATTGATTTATTTATTTAATCTAAATTATCATAAGCATTTGCTGAAACTTAGTTGAATAATTTAATAAATTAATCGTCTATCTTCAGATGGTATTCGCCTGTCTGGTTTGTTGATCTACCTGTACAAGCTCAGGTACAAGTGATTAGCGATCTTAATCCATGCAGATATCCCTCAGGCATTAGAACTGTATTGGATTATAATATAACAAAAGCCTAAAAATAAGGGTTAAGCAATTACATGCATTTGATTGTAATTGCTAGAAAAATGGTGTCATGCTATAAAAAACGATAGCAGTTTTGAACAATGGCGGAAGACAATTTAACGATGGTGTAAGATATTTGAACGATGGCGGGTCGCCATCATTGAAACAGGCCATGTAGATCCCTGGGACCTGATACATTTATATGGGGACAAAGTCCCCAATTACGGTAGAAAAATCAATCCAAAAAAAATCCAAAAAAAAATCGGGAAAATTTTCCCAAATTTTTCATTCTACTAATGAACTCAAAATCGTTAACTTTTTTTTCAGATCTACTTCCTGTTCCGGTCTTGTTGCTTCCTATTCCAGTCTTGTAGGCATGAGACTTTGAATAAAATGTATATTCATCAACATATCAATAAATATAGGAAGGAATTCAACACCCAATCATTTTTAATAATTGTTTGATATGAAAAAACGGTACCTGATAACAGCGTTTCTTTGTTTGCATTGAATATGACGTCATAACTTAAATAATGTCACAATTAAATCCCTAACAACAGAACCAATATCGGAAACGTTACGGTATTTCCGTTTATCAACATGTTTGAATTGTTTGAATAAAAAAGAAAATAATTCAGACTTCGTCCCCATTCACAGGTAAAGCCTGCCTCATATTACATTGACAGTTGACCATCCCGTTGATGCACATAAGCTGGCGCTTCTAAACTTTGAATATAGCATACTTTATACACAGTGACAAGTATATCAGTATATAAGGTTCCAAATTAAGATTCCTGAACCCCCTTTTAAATTATAATTGCAAGCTAAATTTTTCATTCAATAAGAGATTGTTTGCAAATTGCATTAATAAGATCATCTTTGAAGATTTAAAATTTCATTGAAAAAAATAGTTGTTTATACCTGTGTCTTATATAACTCAAGAGAAGAAACCAAACTAGCTTCGTCCAAATCCATCCCCCCTTTTTTAACAGGAAGTGTTCAGTCTGGACTATTTTTAAAACCAATATCGGACCAACTTGAATATCCGTGTTTAGCATAAGGAACAAAAATTTGCTGATTTAACATTGTTTCGCTGATATTTGGGAGTAAGTACATATTATGTAAATATATATACATTTTAACGTTTGCTTTCAATAGAGAGCTTCAGAATTTAAAAAAAAAGTCCATAATAATAAATCGTGTACCAAAATAGATTATTTCCAGAATAAATCTAGTGAATTTCGGACATCTTAACTGATTTTTTTCCCCACAAATGAAATCGGAAAAGAGATACTTTGCTTGCTTGTTTGCTTCCTTGCTCGCTTACTTGCTTGCTTGCTTGCTTGCTCGCTCGCTCGCTTGTTTGCTTGCTCGCTCGCTCGCTTGTTTGCTTGCTCGCTCGCACGCTTGTTTGCTTGCTCGCTCGCTTGCTTGCTTCAGTTGCTTGCTGCGTGCGTGCGTGCTCAAGTTTTGATTGATTGATTGATTGATTGATTGATTGATTGATTGATTGATTGATTGATTGATTGATTGATTGATTGATTGATTGATTGATTGATTGATTGATTGATTGATTGATTGATTGATTGATTGATTGATTGATTGATTGATTGATTGATTGATTGATTGATTGATTGATTGATTGATTGATTGATGCAGGTTCTGTAAAATGAATTGACCAAGAT
Organism: Mytilus edulis; assembly: GCF_963676685.1. Lineage (NCBI taxonomy): Eukaryota > Metazoa > Mollusca > Bivalvia > Mytilida > Mytilidae > Mytilus > Mytilus edulis. The sequence goes on from NC_092345.1 coordinate 12,996,940, forward strand.
GAAAATTGAGACTATATTTGCTATACGGTGTATTCCACACACAAACAAAATATCATTATGTATCAATTTCACAACAACAAAAAAGTTTGCCTTTATTTAAACATATCACTCCATCTAAATAATGATGAAGGACTGGACATTCTGTGATTGTCCATCTTAAATAATATGTTTCAAGCGCTTTAACAAATATTGTCTGACTCAAATGTTTAACAAGAAGAATTGTATTTACATTGCTTTTTTACATGCCAGTTTTAACGTAAAAATTAGTCTGGAGGACGAACTTAATGGTTTAATGGCGATATAGTCTTACCCTTAAGTAGTTGATGATTACAGTGGCTCAGCGTTTAACTAGAGTATTGCTTACATTGTCACAACACTCCCACACCCGAAAACATTAGTATTGTTGTTTTGTTCTTGTACATAGCTTTTATCATTAAAATGACGTTAGAATCGCTTGGTGGTTGAAGCATGCACACAGCAGAAAAAAGCTCAACGGACCTTGTTATGTTCGTTTGGGATATCATAAATTTTAGTTGTTTTCTCCTTATGTTTATTACCTGAAATTTGACGTGCGATTCATCCTGGGTACAATAGAGTAAGTCACCCGTAACCGCATATTATTAACCAACTAAGTACATTATTTCCAAAAATGACTGTTAAATTTATTAAAAATTACATATTTTCTGTAATGGCCCTGTTTTTCTGTAATGTCCCTGTTTTTTTCTGTAATGGCCCTGTTTTTCTGTAATGGCCCTGTTTTTTTCTGTAATGGCCCTTTTTTTTTCTGTAATGGCCCTGTTTTTCTGTAATGGCCCTGTTTTTCTGTAATGGCCCTGTATTAATACCCAGTGTGTCTGTATTAAGCCCAGTTAGGGTTTTTAATAAAGTTAATAAAATTAAGTTGTAAAGAGTATAATACCTTTTTGTATTTTGTTTAATTTAGTAACCAGCACCCAACATTAAAGAACCATATAAAGGGATCACTGTTCATCCTGTTTTTCAACACATAACTTCTTTCAACTTAATATCTTGGATATTTGGTATATTTAAAGCTTTAATTATCATTGTGAGGTAAAAATTATTTTTTTCAAACTAAACTGAGTGTCATTAAAAGAGTAAGAGAGTACATCAAGTTGGCAGCAACACATACACTTTTGTTCAGTTGGTTAATAAATGTATTAAGAAATGGGTGTTTTTATAATGGCCCTGTTATATTTCCTCGGTCAGTAATAATGGCCTCGGATGTCTGTAATGCCCCTCGGCGTTGCCTCAGACCTTGGACATATAACAGGGCCATTATAAAAACACCCATTCATTAATACGATAATAATACACTTTGTAGGCTTTTAGAAATTGCGACAGAATTCAGGATTGTCACGAGTTTAGTGTGAAAAACGCCGAAATACATCTGTTTGTAAACGAAACAAATATGTGTCCTGTAAAAAGTCTACAATTTTCATATACTTTTTCAGGTAGAAGCATTTTTTAGTCTTTACAAAGCATTTTTTTTTTTTGCTAAGAAATGCTCATCTACTTTTAAAGTTCCCTTTGGATAATAATGTGTGTACCCTCCCCCTATTTGCCACATCCTTTCACACTTCCCGCTGACATTTTTATTAAAATGACGGGTATCACGTGAGACATTTAAACAATGCATGACGCTTGTTTTAATATCTCCTACAATGTATAACCACATGTATCAACGTCTTTAAACTTTAGATCTTAAATAAACAAAACTCCTAATTAAACTTAAGCGACTTAGGAAAAACTAGGTATTACAAATTGTTTGAATTGAAAAAAGATAACGGATATTGTTTCTTATTAAATTATTTTATTGATTTAAAGTCTAACTTTAAGCATGTTTTATAGTATTATAAATATTATTGTTATATTTTTATGTTAAGATAGTGTTTTTCTTTATGTGGTGTCAACAGCTCATAAATACAGGTCAGTAATACATATGTAGACTTTCTCAATTTGACAGTTAACATTTTTACATAAAAAAAAAATTACGAACAAACATTTTAGTCTGTTCCTAAAGATGTTGCAATAATTACAATTGAAATATCATGTCAATAACCACTATACAAAGTTAAACCACAAATTTTCTTACCCTTTTCAATGATTTTATTATTAACCTTTTCCTTGCCGATTCTAGAAAAACAACTTCGATGTTTATTTTTTCTGTTAAAAAAAATCCTCCGTTTCAATCATTTATCACTGACTTGTTGTTCGTAAACGTGGTTTCTTAAAGACTTGACTTGACTTTGAGATTAAATTTATTTCATACTCTGCCTAAACACTTTTTGTATCTATTTTCAGCTAAAATATGGGATGTTGTGACGGATTATCTAAATGTTTTCTAATTACATTCGGAATATTTTTCTTGGTAAGAAAGTAAAATTGTTAATAAGTGTTTATAACAAATGGTGAAATGATCTATAACTGTCCTAAAAAGTATCTTTTTTCCTTTTATTATATTTTTATTGTGATTTTTCGTAAATTGCATGGTAACATTAACATATGTTTCCCGCCATCAAAGACAAAATAATGAAAATTTTAACATAGGACACTTGTCGATATTTCCTTGTATATAATAGCCAAAAATATCCACAATAGACCAATGACGCAGATGTAAGCAACAATTGAATTGGTCGACTAAACTGCCTTCAACAATGAGCAAAAACTTTACCGCAAAGCAAGCTGAACTTGAAAGTTTTTGACATCAAACAACTAATAACAATTCAAATGAGACAAACACCGGCAACGCCACAATACAAGAACAAATTAAATGCTACAGAAAACAATATACAAATGAAAAACAAATACATAATACAAAAATGACAGACAATTAACTTGGAACAATCAAATAGAAAACGTGCCGATGTTAAACATGTGTTCAGTAGATGTAACAACACATCTGATAATGATATACTATGCAAACATCCTCTAGTGGTTGCTGGTGTGATTTTTTTTATGGACATACATATATACATAGTCTAAAGTAATACAATTTATGCTGTGTTAAAAAGTTTTGTTTGCAGTTCATTTAGTCGTAGAGTAAAAGAGTATTTGTCACTTTTTCAGCTGTTTGGTGGAGCATGTATTGGAGGAGGAATTTTTGTTATCTTATATAAAAATGACATACTGATATTAGCTCGAAGTGCTACGGAAGGAGCAGTTGATAGCGTAGATACTCCTTCATTGTTAGAGTCTGCCGCTTATGTCCTCATAGCTACAGGGGCATTTGTTGTGTTTATATCGTTCGTTGGATGCTGTGGTGCATGCTTAAAGAGTAAATGTTTGCTCAGAATAGTAAGTGTCAAAAGATTGGGACTCAAAATGAAAATATGAATCATAAAATACTAGTATTTTTAATGTCATCTCTTCGTATTGAAAAACGAAAATAACACGTTTGCAATTTCAAAGTTTCGAAGCGCTTTTCTTGATTTACCTTCACCAGGAACGCTCAAAGTCGAATATTTGAAAGCCATTGATGTATGAGACACATTTGAAGAGCTTTATAATCAAAGAGAACCTAAAATAATTGCCAGATCCTTCTAAGGCCAACTTTGCCTGAAGGACTTGACACCCGTTAGTCTCTTAATAATTTCTAAACGCAATTGATACACTCTTACAACATCTTTTTTGTTGCGGATATTGTTTTGCTGATCATTAATTATTCTGCTTACAGTTTCTCTCAATCTTCTGCGATTTTTTTTTTAATTTGTATAAACTTACAATTTTAGAAAGGTTTGTAATAAATCATGGCTGTACCGAAGTACTGACTAAGGAGCTGATGATAACCTCGGGGACTTATAGTCCACCAGCAGAGGTATCGACCAAGTGCTGTAAAAATTGAAAACAACACGTTATCAGTTTCATGCCTCCGTATCGCTTACATAGATTTACCTTCATTAGGAACTATTTCAAAGTAGTCAATTGAAATAAAGTAAGTTCTTTAAATGATAGTAATATAGAATAAACATTTTAACTTGACATATATTTATTTTAGTCATATTTTAATTGCAGTATGTCGTTGTTATTGGACTAATGTTATTGTTGGAAATAGCAGCTGTGGTCTTAGTTATAGTCTATAAAGATAAGGTATGTTGCTAACAGCTTTGTTTTATAGTAGACCACTACACACTTTCCTATTGAAATGAAATGAAAGGACTGTAATAGCTACAACTTCGTTAAAATATTAAAAGACTTTTTGTTTTATTTCATACATTTATTATACGGATCTTTGTAATCATATTTCGCTATAAGAAGTAAGTTGATTTAAATTTTGTTTAAAAAATCCCCAAAACGTCGCTAGCGTATTATCGTCTTGCAAGTCAATAAGTCAACTTCATATGCATGCGACTTCAAATTAGCCCTAAGCTGGAGATGGGTTACGAATGTGCTTGGCGTGTACCATTTAAAAAAGACAGGAATCTCAACATTTGGAGTAATTTTCCTATGCTTGTAGTTAAAGATGTGATTGGCTTGCTTGCTTTGTTTGCACAAATATTTGCTTAAGCATAGTAATTAAGATTGAACAAATATTTATACAAACAACGCAAGCAAGCCAACCAAACATTTAGAGGTACAAGCACTAGAAAATTAGCTCTAAAGGGACACATTGGAAGATCCATTTCATTGACCGATTAGAACCAACAGAATAGTTGTTGCAGGTAAAAAACGAATATTTAAATATTTTTTACTCAAGACAAGAAACCAAACAAACGTAGAAAATTCGTCATCATACGATTACACGCGCTTGCGTATTTCCGATGTGTATATATCTAATAATATCAGATCATAGACCATCGACCTTCTTTGTGGGTCATCTTGGTGGTTATTAATTGGACGTTGTCCGATCTAAAATAGACATGAAATGCTGATATACATGATAATGAGTCCATGGATATTTAGATTCTTTTTGTAAATAGGAAATTCATTTAAATATGCTTCAAATCAAATATGAAAATTTGAGTTAAATCGGTGAACATGCATATCACAGCTAATGCTCGAACAGCGGTATACTACTGTTGCCTTTATTTAATTCTCCTGGAAGGAGTTAGGAGAATCCAGATTATAAGAAGACATCACAAAATATGGAACAAATCATAAAAGAGGGACGAAAGATACTAGAGGAACAGTCAAACTCATAAATCGAAAATAAACTGACAACACCATGGCTTAAAATGAAAAGGACAAACAGACAAACAATAGTACACATTACACAACATAGAAAAATCAAGAATAAACAACACGAACCCCACCAAAAACTAGGGGTGATCTCAGGTGCTCCGTAAGGGTAAGCAGATCCTGCTCTACATGTGGCACCCGTCGTGTTGCTTATGAGATAAAAATCCGGTAAATAGTATAATTCGGTAGGTCACATTTATGAAAGGGAAGGGGATTGTAGTTACGACGTAAGGAACATATCCGATATAAGTGTTCTAGTATTTTCTAGTATTTTGCTAACAACATATTTCCTCTTCACATGACCAAGTATTAAAAAAAAATGACTTGAGCATGCTTATGTATACAGAAAGAAAAATAAGGATTGACAAATAGTGTATTCAATCGAAAATTAAAAATCATTAATGTAAACTATGGCAATCTTATCTTTATATCAGCAGAGTGTCACAAATATAAATCTTAAAATAAATTAAATTAACAAAGATCTACCAAATTTTTTATGATAAATTATTTTGTATTGAATAGCTTGAGACCTACGCAAAGGACAACTTATCGACGATGCTGAATGATAACTACATTGGACCTTATTCTACTTCTAATGCTATAAGTTTGGCATTTGACTTGGCACAAATCGTGGTGAGTAAATAGAGAATAATACATGGCAAAATCCGTATCATATGCCGTATCATCCCGAGATACCAATATAAGCCAGAGGGCCTTTAGGTCCGAGGGATGATATTGGTCGAGGGTGGTACGGCATGTGATACGGATTTTGCCATGTTTTATACGCTTTATCATATATTTCAACAGGAGAGTATATATGAACTGCTTTCTGATCCCTAACAGTTCTTCAGTTCTACTTTTGTCTTGTTTTTAAAGATTTAAAAGAACTGCTCAATTACTCATCCGAAGCACCTTGGTTAACTTACAATGTGCGTGCTGTTGTTTTAAAAATATTTCGTTTATTGTATTTTTGTGTGTGTTTTGTATGGTATTTCATTCAGTTCTTTTTTATAGTTGCAGTTCGTGTGTTAGAAATATGAAAACTCGACGTTTGTGATGTCAAATTCCAAACAATGACGTCATTTAATAAATTACGTCACGTCCGAATGACCGTTCATTTAGGACCCATTTTGAGGAAAAATTCTGAAAAAGGTTATTGTAAAAAAAATAAAAAAGATAAAAAAACAATTAGTAGGTGTGTGGTAAAGGATGCGATAAAGGGTAAGGGTGTGATAAAGGGTGTGATAAATAGAGGATATCATATGGCTTTTTCAATATCGCACCCGTATCAACTCGAGACACCAATATAATCCCAAGAGCTCTGCTCGAGGAATTATATTGGTTGAGGGTTGATACGGTTTGTGATATTGAAAAAGCCATATCAAATACACTTTATTATATACATATACCTCAAGTAGATGTTTTTTTAATGTGACTGTATGACGTCATACAGATAAGGAGGTTTGAAATGACGTCATACAGATTATAGGTTTGACATGACGTCATACAGATTAGGGATTTGATAAAGACTTTGCAACAGTGATTGCAATCGATGACGTGACGTCATACAGATTAAAGGTGTCTGTGATAAAGCTTTTGCAACCGTGCTGATATCGATATCATCACGGGTGGCTGATACAGCACGCTTGCCAATGATTATATTACACATACAATTTATCTGTATTTACTACTAAGTATATAATAAAGGGTATGATAAGGGGTGCGCATCAAAGTTGCGCGATATGGATTTAACAGCAGGCTCTTTATCAAATATTCAGAACTCCTGTATTTACCAATAAATGTATGATAAATTTAAAATATATATTTCATGTGTCGTATATAATACGGTGCTTTTGGTTCGGGATTTGCTTTTTGTCCGATAATCTTGCAAAACGGACTGAAAGCAGTGGACAAAGAGCAAAAGCGTGGGACAAAATTCGAATTATCGGACAAAAAGCAAAAGCGGACAAAACGCAAATCCCGGACCGAAAGCCCGTTTCAGTAGTATTTCAAAATGTTTTCGTTATTTACCTCAGTTTGAGAGATTTTGATTATATCAATATATTCAACAACACACATAAAACGAAGTCCTGTCACAGGTCGAGAACTCTACATTTTCTGACGTCAGAATATATTTGCATAGTAATTACCAAAACACAAGGCCAATATGGCCTTGAAAAACTGACCAATCGACTCAATGAACTACAATGCATTGTGGGCTACTACGAGTAAACTACTACTTAAAACACGTGGAATTAGTGGGAAAACAGTCAACTAATATATTGTCTGGGACTCTCATTTCCAAAGTTTTTATTCTGCAAATATATTTAATGTAAAATATATAACGTAATCTTCAATTTGCATGCTCAGATTACAAAAATATTGTTTATTGGCTTCACAATTCGACTTTCTTTTTCGCCTTGCAAAAGTAGTTGAATCGGTTTTATGCAGTGTTATGAATTGAACCTGCATTAATTTCACGACATGACACAGTGAAATATCCAATGAAGTGACCACTGTACAGTAAGAAAATCATTTGAGCTCTTTTAAACCTGTATAATGTCATTCCAAAATCATTTCTGCCTAGAAAAACACGAAAACTTTCATTGAAACACTTTTTTCTGTACTGAATGTGTATTTATAGATTATCGTTGATTATCTCAACGAGATTGATTTTCTCGCTTGAGCTGGTACAGCGAAAGTGAGAAAAGCAATCGAGTTGAGATGACCAATGATAATCTGTTTAATTTTCTAATGCAGTTCCACCCTGATAAATGCAACATACTTAGAGTGACCACAAAGAAAACACCTATCCATTTTTATTACAACATGCACGGTCACATTCTTGAGTCAGTTGAAAATGCAAAATATTTAGGTATAACTATTTCATCAAATTTAAAATGGAACAAACACATTCAGAACATGACATCTAAAGCAAATAAGACCCTTGGATTCATCAGAAGAAACTTAAAAATAAACTCAGTAACCATCAAAGACCGAGCATACCAAGCCCTTATTAGACCAAAACTTGAATACTGCTGCACTGTCTGGGACCCCTACACAACAGAGAACATTAACTCCATAGAAAAAGTTCAAAGACGTGCAGCGAGATATGTATGCTCAAACTACAAATATACTGAAAGTGTAACAAACATGATTAACACACTCCACTGGCCAACATTACAAGAAAGGAGACTCAAAAGCAGATTAAATATGTTCCATAGAATAACAAACAACAAAATTGCCATACCACATACTGACATATTAATTAAAAGCCAATCAAACACCAGGTCTAGCCACGAACAAACATACCGACAAATTCGATGCAGCAAAGACAGTTACAAATTTTCATTTTTCTGCCAAACTATAAAAGACTGGAACAAATTACCAGAACCAATAGCCTGCAGCACCACTACTGAGTGCTTCAAGGAGAAACTCACTAGAGAGATGCTCCTTGACACTTACAAACACCTATATGTATAATATGTATCTTGTTTTTATCTTATACCAAAAATTAAAAATAAAAATTGAAAAATATTACTTACATATACATTTGTATCATAAAAATTGAAAAATTATTAAGAAACCAAAAATATATATTTTTAATCATTAACAATATTGTTAAACCAGGCATGCGCCGGAAAGTAATCATCAACCAGTTGATGTTTTTCTGTATATAAAGAAGAGAAGTATAAAGAAGAAGATCGCTATTTTACCTATTTTTTTCAATGTCAATTTCGTTAGCAACGCCACGTGGCTTCCTTAGTTTCTAGTGATAATTTTTCCATATCAAGCAAGAAGCATGATATGAAAATTATCACAAAAAAAGATCAAAGGAAAAATGCACAAAATAGCGATAATTTATTTTATCAGGACCTGAACTAATAGTAAGAACATGTTTATTGGCTTCACAATTCGACTTTCTTTTTCGCCTTGCAAAAGTACATGTAGTTGAGCCGGTTTTGTGCAGTGTTATGAATTGAACCTGCATTAATTTCACGACATGACACAGGGAAATATCCAATGAAGTGACCACTGTCCAGAAAGCTCTTTTAAAGCTGTATGATAATGTCATTCCAATATCATTTCTGCCTAGAAAAACACGAAAACTTTCATTGAAACACTTCTTTCTGTACTGAATGTGTATTTTTTTTATCAGGACCTGAACTAATATAAATAGTAAGAACATCATAATATTCAGTATGTTAAAAATAAGTGTTAATAAAGCGGCAGGGGCGGATCCAGCCATTTTAAAAAGGGGGTCCTAACCCTGGACAAAAGGAAGGGGGTTCCAACTACATGTCCTTAACCAAATGAACTAATCATCCAAAAAAAGGGGGTCCATCCCCTGGAACCCCGCCCCCTGGATCCGCCACTGAGCGGGTACGGTATATAGCTCAATACATTTTTTATAGTTTCATCCATCGATAATACCCGTTTTTGCTAATTTTATCACAAAATATACCTTAGAGGTTTCTTATCGTTCGGCTGCAATCCTTTTGACATATGTAAAATATCTCCAATATTAAAAGTCTCTGGATCATAGTGAGTGCCATATTACCTATTAATTTTTTTCTTCTTAAACGTGCTTTGTATATAGAAAAAAGAAGATGAGGCATGAGTGCTAAATGAGACATCTATCCAACAAAGACATAATTTAGTTAAGTAAGCAGTCATAGGTTCAATGCTGAAAAGTAAGCTGTTAATGCATGACCCTAAAATGACTTGTGTAAAACAATCCAAACAAAAACGGCACAATTAAATATATAAAAGGAGAAGAAAATCTATCCCATAAAAAAAATATATTGTATAGGAGCCTGTATTTCAGTGGTTGTCGTTTGTTTATGTGTTACATATTTGTTTTTCGTTCATTTTTTTTATATATAATTAAGGCCGTTAGTTTTCTCGTTTGAAATGTTTTACATTGTCATATCGGGCCTTATATTGCAGACTATGCTATATGGGCTTTGCTTTTTGTTGAAGGCCGTACGGTGGTCTATAAATGTTAATTTCTGTATCATTTTGGTCTCTTGTGGACAGCTGTCTCATTGGCAATCATACCACCATCTTCTTTTTTTATCATAGATCCAACGCTGCAATTTTCACCTTTTCCACCTTGTCGCACATACATATGGATAAAATCATTACAGCTTATTTCCGAATGCATGTCGAGCAAAACTTTGGTTAGCTTGCTTGCTTTATTTGTATATTGTACAAAATATAAAATATACAAGTTAAACTATGCCTATATGTTGTTTAAAGATGTCAATCTTATTTTCAAAGCTTGTATATAAACAACTATATAAAAACAAAACAAGCAAGCCAACCAAAGTTTTACTTTGCAGGCAAAAGGAATCAGCTGTAATGATTTTATTCAGTTTGGCAAATGTCCGAGCCTGTTAAAAAACGAACAAACTGAAACTACAGTTGCTTATTTTACTACCTTCAAAACAGTTTGGAAGTCCCATATACAATATGACCCCAAAAAAATACTTATAGATTTTGTTAACACTGCCATGTATGTAAATATTCCTTCGACTTTTTTACGAACACAAAATTCATGGATCCCACATTTGTCTTTAATTATCTATACGAACATTGCTGTACTCGTGAATATCAGCACCGGCGTTTATCGACGGATTACTTAGTAAGTTTGTCTCATGGGTAATTGTGTTTCTGCTGTTGTTTCGTTGCTGTCTGATGGACAAATACATAAAATCTCTGTGCCATCATCAAACATGTTAATGGCTATATATCGGGTAATTCAAACCCTTTTTTCTTCGCATGGAAACAACTCTTCGTTAATCTGAGCATGGAAGTAATACTTTGTATCACGAACTATAAATGAGGATACACAAAATGAAAAACTAAGCAAAATTGTGAATCCCGCATTGCACGAAAAAATGTGTTGTATTTCAGTAAATAACACGTGTTCTTGGTTGATTGTAAACACGTAGTAGTCCATCATGCATTGTGACTCATTTAGTGGATTGGTCAAAAACCTAGGTAAAAACAAATTACGTCACATGTAAATAAACAATTACATGTGCGAGAACATAAACTTGTATGCTAATTATGCATTTCCATATACGGTAGTGGTCCCGACCTGTGTCAGCAAGAAAAAGTTGTGTTCACGCATGCGTAGAAACATTTACATCCTTTTTATGTATTATCACTGAAATCGGTTGAAGGACACAAATGTTCGGACATTTTCTTTTTTGTTTTTATCATATTAGTGAAAATGTTGTTTTGTGAATTTTTTTACAGACATAAGATTTATAATTCTTACCAAAACTTACTATTAACGTTCAGTTGTTCGACTGTGCTTGACTGTCATACAACTGAGAGGTTTAGCTAGCAATAAAACCAGATTTAACCAACACTTTTCTTCATAAGGAAATGTCTGTACCAAGTCAGGAATATGACAGTTGTTTCTATTCGTCTGACGTGTTTGAGCTCAAACAACTCATGCACCAATGTATTTTGCTCAAATGAACGAATATGCAATTTGCCAAAAAAATAAGCTAAAACTGCTTATAAGTAAGAATCACTTCGTCGCTTGTATGATATGAACAATAGTTTTGCATTTTATTTTAGTTTAAGTGTTGTGGTGTGGTAAATCAAACTGAATATGCTTCTATAAACACATGGAATACTACATATGCGTATGATTCCGGCGGAGGTGTTTACGTCACAGCAACAGCCACGATACCTGTGACGTGTTGTCAGTTTAATAATGAGGATGCTTTTCCTGATGATATGACAACCTTCCTCAATTCTATAGTAGATAACCAATGTCCAGTTACTCAAGCTGGAGCGCATACTACAGTAAGTTGCTTATCGTTTTTAATATATCAAAATGAACAGTATAAGTAATTAATAATGTCAAATAAAAATTGGGGGGAAGCATGACAATAAAGAGACTTTTTAAAGATTAATTATTATCGCATGGTCTTAGGGACGGGAAAGTTTTGAATATCCATTCTAATGCAACAACGTATGTAACGTTCATTTTGATTGGATAACGTCAATATTTTGACATGGCATCAATTGACAATTGATGCTATGGGACGTACGCGCAAGCTAACGCGTCGCCAGTAAACTTAATTTGCGACCATCAAATCCCCAAGTGATGCCGTCGGAGCTTAAAATACATTACAGTTATCTCCTAATTGACTGAAGAAAAAATTTAGAGAGACATAATTTCATTATTTCTTCCCGTCCCTATCTGATCTCAACATGTCGTATTGTCATAAAATGTTCCTTTGATTCTGATTACAAATCGAAAAAATCGAACTATACATCATATGATATAATGCGCTTCAGTCAAAAACTTTCTAGATTTCGTTACCCATTCTTAGATGTTCAAATTTACAAGTTTAAAACCAGAATGGTTAAAGTAATTCTTACAAACAGTACAGAAGAAGACCCAGAAAACTTCCCCTCGCTCCTCGCACACAGACTTATTAATTTTACAAATCAGAACACCAAACGATGTTATGTTTCATTCTGTCGACCATGTATTGACACTCATAAATAAACAAACCATTATACAACAGTATCATTGGTTCCCAAACTACGGAGATCATTGTTCATTTGGTCAACACACATGTCTAACTATTCTGATCCCACCTGTCTTAGCAGCTATACATGCACGACAACAAGCTACATGGTTATCAGTAGACAGGTTCATCTTTTTTGTTTGTATTTCAGGGTTGTTATGATGCTTTGAAAGACGAATTCAATAAATATTTCAGCATTTTGATAGGCATCGCGTCTGGTATAGCTGGTCTGCAAGTAAGTATAAATCACGGATTTCGTAGAATTTACACGAAAGAAAAACACATACACACACATACAAACATATAAGTTTGCTCTGGAAAGTAAGAATTTTGGGTTAGGTACAAAGACAATGTTGTAACACATCATTAAAAAGCCCTTACCATAGCAAACTAAATTATAATTCGATAGTTAAAACTATGAGAGTAAGAACAGAACAAACACTCAAATGTATGTTTTGGCCTGGACAAAAGGAAGATATAACGCATGGTGTTGCTATTCACATTGTAGTAGAAGCACAACAACCAGGCTCAAGCTAGCAGCCACTCGCTAGCAGCCACTTCGCTAGCAGCCAGTTTTTAGATATGTCTATAAACCCAAAAGTTGCATAAGATTCAAACGTACTTTAAATGTTTTTATCAATCATATAATCACAAAAAATCTGTTTTTATATATGAGTTAGCAGCCGAAGACACTATTTAATGTTTTTTCTTCTTCAAATTAACATGTAATTTCCTGTCAATTACTTTATTCGCTTTTCATATACCAAACAGCGTAATGCGCGCAATTTTAGATAGTAATGACATCAACATGACATCGACTTTTCCATAAGAAATCAATTTTGTGATATTGTAAGAAATAGCTTTCCATAGTCTCGGCATCCTGTCAAGTAGTTCCTAAAAAGTATCAATAGTTTTGCATTACAAGAATAGAAAATTGCACTGGTGCTTTGCTATTTTTTTGTCAGACAAATTTGTTTTGACAAAAGATTCTACTTCTGAACAAGCGGAATGCGCTCACATTTGATTATACGAAAGGTTTATTTGTTGTACTTAATGTATGGTGTGCACAGAAAATATAAATTAGCAATTTATAAAAGAAACCTACCTTTGGACCTATGGTGAAATTTTCCCATCTTGGCCATTTGGCCCATTGGACCTTAGACCATTACCTATCATTTGCACCTAGTGGGTAAAAAAGTATTGCCGTAGGGAATTTTTGACAGTCTTTTGAAAAGTTGGGGTAGGCATGTTTGACCCTTAAGACCTAAGTTCGGACCTATGGTGAAGACAAACTATGAGTTGTCCCACCTGGACCTTTTGGCCCATTGGACCCTAGCCCATTACCTACCATTTCCACCTAGTGGTTAAAAAAGTATTGCCGTAGGGAATTTTTTTACACTCTTTTAAAAATTGGGGTAAGGCATTTTTTTGAAATCTATCTTTGGACCCATGGTGAGGACAAACCATGAGTTGTCCCACCTGGACCTTTTGACCCATTGGACCTTAGACCATTACCTATCATTTGCACCTAGTGGGTAAAAAAGTATTGCCGTAGGGAATTTTTGACAGTCTTTTGAAAAGTTGGGGTAGGCATGTTTGACCCTTAAGACCTAAGTTCGGACCTATGGTGAAGACAAACTATGAGTTGTCCCACCTGGACCTTTTGGCCCATTGGACCCTAGCCCATTACCTACCATTTCCACCTAGTGGTTAAAAAAGTATTGCCGTAGGGAATGTTTTACACTCTTTTAAAAATTGGGGTAAGGCATTTTTTTGAAATCTAACTTTGGACCCATGGTGAGGACAAACCATGAGTTGTCCCACCTGGACCTTTTGACCCATTGGACCTTAGACCATTACCTATCATTTGCACCTAGTGGGTAAAAAAGTATTGCCGTAGGGAATTTTTGACAGTCTTTTGAAAAGTTGGGGTAGGCATGTTTGACCCTTAAGACCTAAGTTCGGACCTATGGTGAAGACAAACTATGAGTTGTCCCACCTGGACCTTTTGGCCCATTGGACCCTAGCCCATTACCTACCATTTCCACCTAGTGGTTAAAAAAGTATTGCCGTAGGGAATTTTTTACACTCTTTTAAAAATTGGGGTAAGGCATTTTTTTGAAATCTAACTTTGGACCCATGGTGAGGACAAACCATGAGTTGTCCCACCTGGACCTTTTGACCCATTGGACCTTAGACCATTACCTATCATTTGCACCTAGTGGGTAAAAAAGTATTGCCGTAGGGAATTTTTGACAGTCTTTTGAAAAGTTGGGGTAGGCATGTTTGACCCTTAAGACCTAAGTTCGGACCTATGGTGAAGACAAACTATGAGTTGTCCCACCTGGACCTTTTGGCCCATTGGACCCTAGCCCATTACCTACCATTTCCACCTAGTGGTTAAAAAAGTATTGCCGTAGGGAATTTTTTTACACTCTTTTAAAAATTGGGGTAAGGCATTTTTTTGAAATCTATCTTTGGACCCATGGTGAGGACAAACCATGAGTTGTCCCACCTGGACCTTTTGACCCATTGGACCTTAGACCATTACCTATCATTTGCACTTAGTGGGTAAAAAAGTATTGCCGTAGGGAATTTTTGACAGTCTTTTGAAAAGTTGGGGTAGGCATGTTTGACCCTTAAGACCTAAGTTCGGACCTATGGTGAAGACAAACTATGAGTTGTCCCACCTGGACCTTTTGGCCCATTGGACCCTAGCCCATTACCTACCATTTCCACCTAGTGGTTAAAAAAGTATTGCCGTAGGGAATTTTTTACACTCTTTTAAAAATTGGGGTAAGGCATTTTTTTGAAATCTAACTTTGGACCCATGGTGAGGACAAACCATGAGTTGTCCCACCTGGACCTTTTGACCCATTGGACCTTAGACCATTACCTATCATTTGCACCTAGTGGGTAAAAAAGTATTGCCGTAGGGAATTTTTGACAGTCTTTTGAAAAGTTGGGGTAGGCATGTTTGACCCTTAAGACCTAAGTTCGGACCTATGGTGAAGACAAACTATGAGTTGTCCCACCTGGACCTTTTGGCCCATTGGACCCTAGCCCATTACCTACCATTTCCACCTAGTGGTTAAAAAAGTATTGCCGTAGGGAATTTTTTACACTCTTTTAAAAATTGGGGTAAGGCATTTTTTTGAAATCTAACTTTGGACCCATGGTGAGGACAAACCATGAGTTGTCCCACCTGGACCTTTTGACCCATTGGACCTTAGACCATTACCTATCATTTGCACCTAGTGGGTAAAAAAGTATTGCCGTAGGGAATTTTTGACAGTCTTTTGAAAAGTTGGGGTAGGCATGTTTGACCCTTAAGACCTAAGTTCGGACCTATGGTGAAGACAAACTATGAGTTGTCCCACCTGGACCTTTTGGCCCATTGGACCCTAGCCCATTACCTACCATTTCCACCTAGTGGTTAAAAAAGTATTGCCGTAGGGAATTTTTTTACACTCTTTTAAAAATTGGGGTAAGGCATTTTTTTGAAATCTATCTTTGGACCCATGGTGAGGACAAACCATGAGTTGTCCCACCTGGACCTTTTGACCCATTGGACCTTAGACCATTACCTATCATTTGCACCTAGTGGGTAAAAAAGTATTGCCGTAGGGAATTTTTGACAGTCTTTTGAAAAGTTGGGGTAGGCATGTTTGACCCTTAAGACCTAAGTTCGGACCTATGGTGAAGACAAACTATGAGTTGTCCCACCTGGACCTTTTGGCCCATTGGACCCTAGCCCATTACCTACCATTTCCACCTAGTGGTTAAAAAAGTATTGCCGTAGGGAATGTTTTACACTCTTTTAAAAATTGGGGTAAGGCATTTTTTTGAAATCTAACTTTGGACCCATGGTGAGGACAAACCATGAGTTGTCCCACCTGGACCTTTTGACCCATTGGACCTTAGACCATTACCTATCATTTGCACCTAGTGGGTAAAAAAGTATTGCCGTAGGGAATTTTTGACAGTCTTTTGAAAAGTTGGGGTAGGCATGTTTGACCCTTAAGACCTAAGTTCGGACCTATGGTGAAGACAAACTATGAGTTGTCCCACCTGGACCTTTTGGCCCATTGGACCCTAGCCCATTACCTACCATTTCCACCTAGTGGTTAAAAAAGTATTGCCGTAGGGAATTTTTTACACTCTTTTAAAAATTGGGGTAAGGCATTTTTTTGAAATCTAACTTTGGACCCATGGTGAGGACAAACCATGAGTTGTCCCACCTGGACCTTTTGACCCATTGGACCTTAGACCATTACCTATCATTTGCACCTAGTGGGTAAAAAAGTATTGCCGTAGGGAATTTTTGACAGTCTTTTGAAAAGTTGGGGTAGGCATGTTTGACCCTTAAGACCTAAGTTCGGACCTATGGTGAAGACAAACTATGAGTTGTCCCACCTGGACCTTTTGGCCCATTGGACCCTAGCCCATTACCTACCATTTCCACCTAGTGGTTAAAAAAGTATTGCCGTAGGGAATTTTTTTACACTCTTTTAAAAATTGGGGTAAGGCATTTTTTTGAAATCTATCTTTGGACCCATGGTGAGGACAAACCATGAGTTGTCCCACCTGGACCTTTTGACCCATTGGACCTTAGACCATTACCTATCATTTGCACTTAGTGGGTAAAAAAGTATTGCCGTAGGGAATTTTTGACAGTCTTTTGAAAAGTTGGGGTAGGCATGTTTGACCCTTAAGACCTAAGTTCGGACCTATGGTGAAGACAAACTATGAGTTGTCCCACCTGGACCTTTTGGCCCATTGGACCCTAGCCCATTACCTACCATTTCCACCTAGTGGTTAAAAAAGTATTGCCGTAGGGAATTTTTTACACTCTTTTAAAAATTGGGGTAAGGCATTTTTTTGAAATCTAACTTTGGACCCATGGTGAGGACAAACCATGAGTTGTCCCACCTGGACCTTTTGACCCATTGGACCTTAGACCATTACCTATCATTTGCACCTAGTGGGTAAAAAAGTATTGCCGTAGGGAATTTTTGACAGTCTTTTGAAAAGTTGGGGTAGGCATGTTTGACCCTTAAGACCTAAGTTCGGACCTATGGTGAAGACAAACTATGAGTTGTCCCACCTGGACCTTTTGGCCCATTGGACCCTAGCCCATTACCTACCATTTCCACCTAGTGGTTAAAAAAGTATTGCCGTAGGGAATTTTTTACACTCTTTTAAAAATTGGGGTAAGGCATTTTTTTGAAATCTAACTTTGGACCCATGGTGAGGACAAACCATGAGTTGTCCCACCTGGACCTTTTGACCCATTGGACCTTAGACCATTACCTATCATTTGCACCTAGTGGGTAAAAAAGTATTGCCGTAGGGAATTTTTGACAGTCTTTTGAAAAGTTGGGGTAGGCATGTTTGACCCTTAAGACCTAAGTTCGGACCTATGGTGAAGACAAACTATGAGTTGTCCCACCTGGACCTTTTGGCCCATTGGACCCTAGCCCATTACCTACCATTTCCACCTAGTGGTTAAAAAAGTATTGCCGTAGGGAATTTTTTTACACTCTTTTAAAAATTGGGGTAAGGCATTTTTTTGAAATCTATCTTTGGACCCATGGTGAGGACAAACCATGAGTTGTCCCACCTGGACCTTTTGACCCATTGGACCTTAGACCATTACCTATCATTTGCACCTAGTGGGTAAAAAAGTATTGCCGTAGGGAATTTTTGACAGTCTTTTGAAAAGTTGGGGTAGGCATGTTTGACCCTTAAGACCTAAGTTCGGACCTATGGTGAAGACAAACTATGAGTTGTCCCACCTGGACCTTTTGGCCCATTGGACCCTAGCCCATTACCTACCATTTCCACCTAGTGGTTAAAAAAGTATTGCCGTAGGGAATTTTTTTACACTCTTTTAAAAATTGGGGTAAGGCATTTTTTTGAAATCTATCTTTGGACCCATGGTGAGGACAAACCATGAGTTGTCCCACCTGGACCTTTTGACCCATTGGACCTTAGACCATTACCTATCATTTGCACCTAGTGGGTAAAAAAGTATTGCCGTAGGGAATTTTTGACAGTCTTTTGAAAAGTTGGGGTAGGCATGTTTGACCCTTAAGACCTAAGTTCGGACCTATGGTGAAGACAAACTATGAGTTGTCCCACCTGGACCTTTTGGCCCATTGGACCCTAGCCCATTACCTACCATTTCCACCTAGTGGTTAAAAAAGTATTGCCGTAGGGAATGTTTTACACTCTTTTAAAAATTGGGGTAAGGCATTTTTTTGAAATCTAACTTTGGACCCATGGTGAGGACAAACCATGAGTTGTCCCACCTGGACCTTTTGACCCATTGGACCTTAGACCATTACCTATCATTTGCACCTAGTGGGTAAAAAAGTATTGCCGTAGGGAATTTTTGACAGTCTTTTGAAAAGTTGGGGTAGGCATGTTTGACCCTTAAGACCTAAGTTCGGACCTATGGTGAAGACAAACTATGAGTTGTCCCACCTGGACCTTTTGGCCCATTGGACCCTAGCCCATTACCTACCATTTCCACCTAGTGGTTAAAAAAGTATTGCCGTAGGGAATTTTTTACACTCTTTTAAAAATTGGGGTAAGGCATTTTTTTGAAATCTAACTTTGGACCCATGGTGAGGACAAACCATGAGTTGTCCCACCTGGACCTTTTGACCCATTGGACCTTAGACCATTACCTATCATTTGCACCTAGTGGGTAAAAAAGTATTGCCGTAGGGAATTTTTGACAGTCTTTTGAAAAGTTGGGGTAGGCATGTTTGACCCTTAAGACCTAAGTTCGGACCTATGGTGAAGACAAACTATGAGTTGTCCCACCTGGACCTTTTGGCCCATTGGACCCTAGCCCATTACCTACCATTTCCACCTAGTGGTTAAAAAAGTATTGCCGTAGGGAATTTTTTTACACTCTTTTAAAAATTGAGGTAAGGCATTTTTTTGAAATCTATCTTTGGACCCATGGTGAGGACAAACCATGAGTTGTCCCACCTGGACCTTTTGACCCATTGGACCTTAGACCATTACCTATCATTTGCACCTAGTGGGTAAAAAAGTATTGCCGTAGGGAATTTTTGACAGTCTTTTGAAAAGTTGGGGTAGGCATGTTTGACCCTTAAGACCTAAGTTCGGACCTATGGTGAAGACAAACTATGAGTTGTCCCACCTGGACCTTTTGGCCCATTGGACCCTAGCCCATTACCTACCATTTCCACCTAGTGGTTAAAAAAGTATTGCCGTAGGGAATTTTTTTACACTCTTAAAAATTGGGGTAAGGCATTTTTTTGAAATCTATCTTTGGACCCATGGTGAGGACAAACCATGAGTTGTCCCACCTGGACCTTTTGACCCATTGGACCTTAGACCATTACCTATCATTTGCACCTAGTGGGTAAAAAAGTATTGCCGTAGGGAATTTTTGACAGTCTTTTGAAAAGTTGGGGTAGGCATGTTTGACCCTTAAGACCTAAGTTCGGACCTATGGTGAAGACAAACTATGAGTTGTCCCACCTGGACCTTTTGGCCCATTGGACCCTAGCCCATTACCTACCATTTCCACCTAGTGGTTAAAAAAGTATTGCCGTAGGGAATGTTTTACACTCTTTTAAAAATTGGGGTAAGGCATTTTTTTGAAATCTAACTTTGGACCCATGGTGAGGACAAACCATGAGTTGTCCCACCTGGACCTTTTGACCCATTGGACCTTAGACCATTACCTATCATTTGCACCTAGTGGGTAAAAAAGTATTGCCGTAGGGAATTTTTGACAGTCTTTTGAAAAGTTGGGGTAGGCATGTTTGACCCTTAAGACCTAAGTTCGGACCTATGGTGAAGACAAACTATGAGTTGTCCCACCTGGACCTTTTGGCCCATTGGACCCTAGCCCATTACCTACCATTTCCACCTAGTGGTTAAAAAAGTATTGCCGTAGGGAATTTTTTACACTCTTTTAAAAATTGGGGTAAGGCATTTTTTTGAAATCTAACTTTGGACCCATGGTGAGGACAAACCATGAGTTGTCCCACCTGGACCTTTTGACCCATTGGACCTTAGACCATTACCTATCATTTGCACCTAGTGGGTAAAAAAGTATTGCCGTAGGGAATTTTTGACAGTCTTTTGAAAAGTTGGGGTAGGCATGTTTGACCCTTAAGACCTAAGTTCGGACCTATGGTGAAGACAAACTATGAGTTGTCCCACCTGGACCTTTTGGCCCATTGGACCCTAGCCCATTACCTACCATTTCCACCTAGTGGTTAAAAAAGTATTGCCGTAGGGAATTTTTTTACACTCTTTTAAAAATTGGGGTAAGGCATTTTTTTGAAATCTATCTTTGGACCCATGGTGAGGACAAACCATGAGTTGTCCCACCTGGACCTTTTGACCCATTGGACCTTAGACCATTACCTATCATTTGCACTTAGTGGGTAAAAAAGTATTGCCGTAGGGAATTTTTGACAGTCTTTTGAAAAGTTGGGGTAGGCATGTTTGACCCTTAAGACCTAAGTTCGGACCTATGGTGAAGACAAACTATGAGTTGTCCCACCTGGACCTTTTGGCCCATTGGACCCTAGCCCATTACCTACCATTTCCACCTAGTGGTTAAAAAGTATTGCCGTAGGGAATTTTTTACACTCTTTTAAAAATTGGGGTAAGGCATTTTTTTGAAATCTAACTTTGGACCCATGGTGAGGACAAACCATGAGTTGTCCCACCTGGACCTTTTGACCCATTGGACCTTAGACCATTACCTATCATTTGCACCTAGTGGGTAAAAAAGTATTGCCGTAGGGAATTTTTGACAGTCTTTTGAAAAGTTGGGGTAGGCATGTTTGACCCTTAAGACCTAAGTTCGGACCTATGGTGAAGACAAACTATGAGTTGTCCCACCTGGACCTTTTGGCCCATTGGACCCTAGCCCATTACCTACCATTTCCACCTAGTGGTTAAAAAAGTATTGCCGTAGGGAATTTTTTACACTCTTTTAAAAATTGGGGTAAGGCATTTTTTTGAAATCTAACTTTGGACCCATGGTGAGGACAAACCATGAGTTGTCCCACCTGGACCTTTTGACCCATTGGACCTTAGACCATTACCTATCATTTGCACCTAGTGGGTAAAAAAGTATTGCCGTAGGGAATTTTTGACAGTCTTTTGAAAAGTTGGGGTAGGCATGTTTGACCCTTAAGACCTAAGTTCGGACCTATGGTGAAGACAAACTATGAGTTGTCCCACCTGGACCTTTTGGCCCATTGGCCCCTAGCCCATTACCTACCATTTCCACCTAGTGGTTAAAAAAGTATTGCCGTAGGGAATTTTTTTACACTCTTTTAAAAATTGGGGTAAGGCATTTTTTTGAAATCTATCTTTGGACCCATGGTGAGGACAAACCATGAGTTGTCCCACCTGGACCTTTTGACCCATTGGACCTTAGACCATTACCTATCATTTGCACCTAGTGGGTAAAAAAGTATTGCCGTAGGGAATTTTTGACAGTCTTTTGAAAAGTTGGGGTAGGCATGTTTGACCCTTAAGACCTAAGTTCGGACCTATGGTGAAGACAAACTATGAGTTGTCCCACCTGGACCTTTTGGCCCATTGGACCCTAGCCCATTACCTACCATTTCCACCTAGTGGTTAAAAAAGTATTGCCGTAGGGAATGTTTTACACTCTTTTAAAAATTGGGGTAAGGCATTTTTTTGAAATCTAACTTTGGACCCATGGTGAGGACAAACCATGAGTTGTCCCACCTGGACCTTTTGACCCATTGGACATTAGACCATTACCTATCATTTGCACCTAGTGGGTAAAAAAGTATTGCCGTAGGGAATTTTTGACAGTCTTTTGAAAAGTTGGGGTAGGCATGTTTGACCCTTAAGACCTAAGTTCGGACCTATGGTGAAGACAAACTATGAGTTGTCCCACCTGGACCTTTTGGCCCATTGGACCCTAGCCCATTACCTACCATTTCCACCTAGTGGTTAAAAAAGTATTGCCGTAGGGAATTTTTTACACTCTTTTAAAAATTGGGGTAAGGCATTTTTTTGAAATCTAACTTTGGACCCATGGTGAGGACAAACCATGAGTTGTCCCACCTGGACCTTTTGACCCATTGGACCTTAGACCATTACCTATCATTTGCACCTAGTGGGTAAAAAAGTATTGCCGTAGGGAATTTTTGACAGTCTTTTGAAAAGTTGGGGTAGGCATGTTTGACCCTTAAGACCTAAGTTCGGACCTATGGTGAAGACAAACTATGAGTTGTCCCACCTGGACCTTTTGGCCCATTGGACCCTAGCCCATTACCTACCATTTCCACCTAGTGGTTAAAAAAGTATTGCCGTAGGGAATTTTTTTACACTCTTTTAAAAATTGGGGTAAGGCATTTTTTTGAAATCTATCTTTGGACCCATGGTGAGGACAAACCATGAGTTGTCCCACCTGGACCTTTTGACCCATTGGACCTTAGACCATTACCTATCATTTGCACTTAGTGGGTAAAAAAGTATTGCCGTAGGGAATTTTTGACAGTCTTTTGAAAAGTTGGGGTAGGCATGTTTGACCCTTAAGACCTAAGTTCGGACCTATGGTGAAGACAAACTATGAGTTGTCCCACCTGGACCTTTTGGCCCATTGGACCCTAGCCCATTACCTACCATTTCCACCTAGTGGTTAAAAAAGTATTGCCGTAGGGAATTTTTTACACTCTTTTAAAAATTGGGGTAAGGCATTTTTTTGAAATCTAACTTTGGACCCATGGTGAGGACAAACCATGAGTTGTCCCACCTGGACCTTTTGACCCATTGGACCTTAGACCATTACCTATCATTTGCACCTAGTGGGTAAAAAAGTATTGCCGTAGGGAATTTTTGACAGTCTTTTGAAAAGTTGGGGTAGGCATGTTTGACCCTTAAGACCTAAGTTCGGACCTATGGTGAAGACAAACTATGAGTTGTCCCACCTGGACCTTTTGGCCCATTGGACCCTAGCCCATTACCTACCATTTCCACCTAGTGGTTAAAAAAGTATTGCCGTAGGGAATTTTTTACACTCTTTTAAAAATTGGGGTAAGGCATTTTTTTGAAATCTAACTTTGGACCCATGGTGAGGACAAACCATGAGTTGTCCCACCTGGACCTTTTGACCCATTGGACCTTAGACCATTACCTATCATTTGCACCTAGTGGGTAAAAAAGTATTGCCGTAGGGAATTTTTGACAGTCTTTTGAAAAGTTGGGGTAGGCATGTTTGACCCTTAAGACCTAAGTTCGGACCTATGGTGAAGACAAACTATGAGTTGTCCCACCTGGACCTTTTGGCCCATTGGACCCTAGCCCATTACCTACCATTTCCACCTAGTGGTTAAAAAAGTATTGCCGTAGGGAATTTTTTTACACTCTTTTAAAAATTGGGGTAAGGCATTTTTTTGAAATCTATCTTTGGACCCATGGTGAGGACAAACCATGAGTTGTCCCACCTGGACCTTTTGACCCATTGGACCTTAGACCATTACCTATCATTTGCACCTAGTGGGTAAAAAAGTATTGCCGTAGGGAATTTTTGACAGTCTTTTGAAAAGTTGGGGTAGGCATGTTTGACCCTTAAGACCTAAGTTCGGACCTATGGTGAAGACAAACTATGAGTTGTCCCACCTGGACCTTTTGGCCCATTGGACCCTAGCCCATTACCTACCATTTCCACCTAGTGGTTAAAAAAGTATTGCCGTAGGGAATGTTTTACACTCTTTTAAAAATTGGGGTAAGGCATTTTTTTGAAATCTAACTTTGGACCCATGGTGAGGACAAACCATGAGTTGTCCCACCTGGACCTTTTGACCCATTGGACCTTAGACCATTACCTATCATTTGCACCTAGTGGGTAAAAAAGTATTGCCGTAGGGAATTTTTGACAGTCTTTTGAAAAGTTGGGGTAGGCATGTTTGACCCTTAAGACCTAAGTTCGGACCTATGGTGAAGACAAACTATGAGTTGTCCCACCTGGACCTTTTGGCCCATTGGACCCTAGCCCATTACCTACCATTTCCACCTAGTGGTTAAAAAAGTATTGCCGTAGGGAATTTTTTTACACTCTTTTAAAAATTGGGGTAAGGCATTTTTTTGAAATCTATCTTTGGACCCATGGTGAGGACAAACCATGAGTTGTCCCACCTGGACCTTTTGACCCATTGGACCTTAGACCATTACCTATCATTTGCACCTAGTGGGTAAAAAAGTATTGCCGTAGGGAATTTTTGACAGTCTTTTGAAAAGTTGGGGTAGGCATGTTTGACCCTTAAGACCTAAGTTCGGACCTATGGTGAAGACAAACTATGAGTTGTCCCACCTGGACCTTTTGGCCCATTGGACCCTAGCCCATTACCTACCATTTCCACCTAGTGGTTAAAAAAGTATTGCCGTAGGGAATTTTTTACACTCTTTTAAAAATTGGGGTAAGGCATTTTTTTGAAATCTAACTTTGGACCCATGGTGAGGACAAACCATGAGTTGTCCCACCTGGACCTTTTGACCCATTGGACCTTAGACCATTACCTATCATTTGCACCTAGTGGGTAAAAAAGTATTGCCGTAGGGAATTTTTGACAGTCTTTTGAAAAGTTGGGGTAGGCATGTTTGACCCTTAAGACCTAAGTTCGGACCTATGGTGAAGACAAACTATGAGTTGTCCCACCTGGACCTTTTGGCCCATTGGACCCTAGCCCATTACCTACCATTTCCACCTAGTAGTTAAAAAAGTATTGCCGTAGGGAATTTTTTACACTCTTTTAAAAATTGGGGTAAGGCATTTTTTTGAAATCTAACTTTGGACCCATGGTGAGGACAAACCATGAGTTGTCCCACCTGGACCTTTTGACCCATTGGACCTTAGACCATTACCTATCATTTGCACCTAGTGGGTAAAAAAGTATTGCCGTAGGGAATTTTTGACAGTCTTTTGAAAAGTTGGGGTAGGCATGTTTGACCCTTAAGACCTAAGTTCGGACCTATGGTGAAGACAAACTATGAGTTGTCCCACCTGGACCTTTTGGCCCATTGGACCCTAGCCCATTACCTACCATTTCCACCTAGTGGTTAAAAAAGTATTGCCGTAGGGAATTTTTTTACACTCTTTTAAAAATTGGGGTAAGGCATTTTTTTGAAATCTATCTTTGGACCCATGGTGAGGACAAACCATGAGTTGTCCCACCTGGACCTTTTGACCCATTGGACCTTAGACCATTACCTATCATTTGCACCTAGTGGGTAAAAAAGTATTGCCGTAGGGAATTTTTGACAGTCTTTTGAAAAGTTGGGGTAGGCATGTTTGACCCTTAAGACCTAAGTTCGGACCTATGGTGAAGACAAACTATGAGTTGTCCCAACTGGACCTTTTGGCCCATTGGACCCTAGCCCATTACCTACCATTTCCACCTAGTGGTTAAAAAAGCATTGCCGTAGGGAATTTTTTACACTCTTTTAAAAATTGGGGTAAGGCATTTTTTTGAAATCTAACTTTGGACCCATGGTGAGGACAAACCATGAGTTGTCCCACCTGGACCTTTTGACCCATTGGACCTTAGACCATTACCTATCATTTGCACCTAGTGGGTAAAAAAGTATTGCCGTAGGGAATTTTTGACAGTCTTTTGAAAAGTTGGGGTAGGCATGTTTGACCCTTAAGACCTAAGTTCGGACCTATGGTGAAGACAAACTATGAGTTGTCCCACCTGGACCTTTTGGCCCATTGGACCCTAGCCCATTACCTACCATTTCCACCTAGTGGTTAAAAAAGTATTGCCGTAGGGAATTTTTTTACACTCTTTTAAAAATTGGGGTAAGGCATTTTTTTGAAATCTATCTTTGGACCCATGGTGAGGACAAACCATGAGTTGTCCCACCTGGACCTTTTGACCCATTGGACCTTAGACCATTACCTATCATTTGCACCTAGTGGGTAAAAAAGTATTGCCGTAGGGAATTTTTGACAGTCTTTTGAAAAGTTGGGGTAGGCATGTTTGACCCTTAAGACCTAAGTTCGGACCTATGGTGAAGACAAACTATGAGTTGTCCCACCTGGACCTTTTGGCCCATTGGACCCTAGCCCATTACCTACCATTTCCACCTAGTGGTTAAAAAAGTATTGCCGTAGGGAATTTTTTACACTCTTTTAAAAATTGGGGTAAGGCATTTTTTTGAAATCTAACTTTGGACCCATGGTGAGGACAAACCATGAGTTGTCCCACCTGGACCTTTTGACCCATTGGACCTTAGACCATTACCTATCATTTGCACCTAGTGGGTAAAAAAGTATTGCCGTAGGGAATTTTTGACAGTCTTTTGAAAAGTTGGGGTAGGCATGTTTGACCCTTAAGACCTAAGTTCGGACCTATGGTGAAGACAAACTATGAGTTGTCCCACCTGGACCTTTTGGCCCATTGGACCCTAGCCCATTACCTACCATTTCCACCTAGTGGTTAAAAAAGTATTGCCGTAGGGAATTTTTTTACACTCTTTTAAAAATTGGGGTAAGGCATTTTTTTGAAATCTATCTTTGGACCCATGGTGAGGACAAACCATGAGTTGTCCCACCTGGACCTTTTGACCCATTGGACCTTAGACCATTACCTATCATTTGCACCTAGTGGGTAAAAAAGTATTGCCGTAGGGAATTTTTGACAGTCTTTTGAAAAGTTGGGGTAGGCATGTTTGACCCTTAAGACCTAAGTTCGGACCTATGGTGAAGACAAACTATGAGTTGTCCCACCTGGACCTTTTGGCCCATTGGACCCTAGCCCATTACCTACCATTTCCACCTAGTGGTTAAAAAAGTATTGCCGTAGGGAATTTTTTACACTCTTTTAAAAATTGGGGTAAGGCATTTTTTTGAAATCTAACTTTGGACCCATGGTGAGGACAAACCATGAGTTGTCCCACCTGGACCTTTTGACCCATTGGACCTTAGACCATTACCTATCATTTGCACCTAGTGGGTAAAAAAGTATTGCCGTAGGGAATTTTTGACAGTCTTTTGAAAAGTTGGGGTAGGCATGTTTGACCCTTAAGACCTAAGTTCGGACCTATGGTGAAGACAAACTATGAGTTGTCCCACCTGGACCTTTTGGCCCATTGGACCCTAGCCCATTACCTACCATTTCCACCTAGTGGTTAAAAAAGTATTGCCGTAGGGAATTTTTTACACTCTTTTAAAAATTGGGGTAAGGCATTTTTTTGAAATCTAACTTTGGACCCATGGTGAGGACAAACCATGAGTTGTCCCACCTGGACCTTTTGACCCATTGGACCTTAGACCATTACCTATCATTTGCACCTAGTGGGTAAAAAAGTATTGCCGTAGGGAATTTTTGACAGTCTTTTGAAAAGTTGGGGTAGGCATGTTTGACCCTTAAGACCTAAGTTCGGACCTATGGTGAAGACAAACTATGAGTTGTCCCACCTGAACCTTTTGGCCCATTGGACCCTAGCCCATTACCTACCATTTCCACCTAGTGGTTAAAAAAGTATTGCCGTAGGGAATTTTTTACACTCTTTTAAAAATTGGGGTAAGGCATTTTTTTGAAATCTAACTTTGGACCCATGGTGAGGACAAACCATGAGTTGTCCCACCTGGACCTTTTGACCCATTGGACCTTAGACCATTACCTACCATTTCCACCTAGTGTTTAAAAAAGTATTGCCGTAGGGAAATTTTTACACTTTTTTAAAAATTGGGGTAAGGCATTTTTTTGAAATCTAACTTTGGACCCATGGTGAGGACAAACCATGAGTTGTCCCACCTGGACCTTTTGACCCATTGGACCTTAGACCATTACCTATCATTTGCACCTAGTGGGTAAAAAAGTATTGCCGTAGGGAATTTTTGACAGTCTTTTGAAAAGTTTGGGTAGGCATGTTTGACCCTCAAGACCTAAGTTCGGACCTATGGTGAAGACAAACTATGAGTTGTCCCACCTGGACCTTTTGGCCCATTGGACCCTAGCCCATTACCTACCATTTCCACCTAGTGGCTAAAAAAGTATTGCCGTAGGGAATTTTTTTACACTCTTTTAAAAATTGGGGTAAGGCATTTTTTTTTAATCTAACTTTGGACCCATGGTGAGGACAAACCGTGAGTTGTCCAACCTGGACCTTTTGACCCATTGGACCTTAGACCCTTACCTATGATCTTACCTGGGCGTTTGGCCAATTTGATTTTGAATTATTACCTGCCTATGTACCTTTGTGAAAGAAAAGAGAAAAAAGCCACATAATAAACACAAGGTATGTCTGATCAGAGAGAGAATAAGGCTCAGGAGGTAGAAATCTTTAGTTGCCGGTACCTAGAATCTAAATCGTTCATTTATTTATAGGAGCATACCGAGGAGGGGTGTCTTTGAAGGTGCTTGTAGCAAATTATATCAGACCGGCTTCGTCGTTGAATTACTGACCACGTGCACGCCTCACGTAAAGTCCATCATCATAGGTGATCTTGGCGTTTGAGGGTTGAGGTAGAGATTGTTACCACTGGGATTCACTGTTCAAATAAATTCACCATAGATACCAGAATTAAAATATCTTAAAATTTCAAACGCATCCACCAAGTTTCAGGTAAAATCATGATCCCAATACCTTGTTGACGGGTACACCACCCAAAGCAATCAAGTCTTCAATACCCAAGGCAGATAGAATGGTTTTAGATACCATGTGAAATGCCCTCATTGCCAACCCTACGAACATGTGTAGGTATCCACCTTTTTTTATGTTTTCTTTATCTGGGTGGTACTCAGCTCCAGATTAATAACACAAGTAACTTTTTGAAGAAGTTTGATAATCTTTTAACCTGCCGAGAGGTGAGCCACATCTTGTGTTCGCATTACAGGTTTGCATGGGACAAACAAATGGAGACTTGGCAACCTTTCTTGGCAGCCCAGTGTAGTTTATTTACTTGACCTTTCAAACCATTATCGTGTTAAGTTATTATTTATTCCCTTAGAAGATGAAAATGGATAGTGAGGTGTTCGCCGCGGAGTTTGATGGGGTCACCATCCTGATCGGTGAGATAAGTGCACATGCGATTGATGGTTTTCAGGGTCACTGGTAAGTACACCAGTTTTTTTGGGGGGTTCTTCATACCAGGATCGACACCGGGAAAGAAACTACAGATGGTGGATTACTGCTTTCCATTAACATAGCTCCCATAGATAATACCGCTATTTGCCAGCTGGATGCTGATGATGTTGATGATCCTAACAATGTGTTCCCCTTCTGTATAGCCCTATCGTAGGTGTAAATTTGCCGTTCTAATCCCAAGACGGTGTTGCGGCTATTTGTAATCTTCTTCGTAGTGCCTGGCGAGAGTTAGTGATGCTCTTAGGGTTTCCCGATTTGCATCGATAATGATTTTGGCTTTGTGTTTGTTGAGCCGCAGCTGTCGCTGTATTTCATCGTTGATGCCATAGGAACCTGTGTGAATGTTGGGGATGGAGTATACGTAGTAGGTCTCATGATTTACCAATGACATCTCATAATTCTTTTCAATTTTTAGTGGATTGAAACGGGTATGAATTTGGCTATGGTTCCCGGATACTATGAACGAGAACCCCTGCTTTAGATCGGTTTTACCTACGAATTGCTGAAAAATAATGTTGTTCATTTATTTTCAGGCTTCAAACACGACGTTCATATTGTGTCCGTCAGATTCGAAGTAAAGAACTCTGTCGGAGATTCCAAGTGCAAATGCTTCGGTGTTGGCGGAAACATTGCGATCGAATTCGGCTCGTATCTGGATGTCCACCGTGGATTCTTTCAGCCGCTCGGACTGATGACTTGCATAAATGATAAACACCGGCTATAAGCCTGTGAAATCAGAGGTATCGGTGTTGACGCCGCCGTTACTGAGGAGGGTGACCATGTTGTAGAGTTTCTTTCTGATGTCTGCAGCCTCCTATTTTGGGTAATAAAGGCCTTAAATACGACGGCTGGGTAGCGTTCAGCGTTGACAGTAATATCTATGTTCCGCAATCGACCGTCATCGCACACGGCGGCGTCATGGGTCTTATCCACACTTTTGTCGGTTTGGATTGCAACGATTGTATATCTAGGCTTTTAAGTACCACTTGTGGCAGATAGGCGCCAGTTGAATTGTGTGTTTTTGGGAACGGTGATAGAATCACACTGCCTCATGCGAAATCCACAGTCGATTTTACTTTTACTTTGTATGGTTTTGTACAGCCGCATCTTGTTTTTGTCTGATGGGGTGACGTGAAGAACGAAACAAGAGATCTGACTCAGAATATTTTTTGCCACATCGTTGACTGCGGCGGCTCAGTGCATGGCATCGGCGTCTGAATCACGTGCACTAGTGACAATGCATGCTTTAATTCGTATACGATCTTGTCGTAGTCGTCTGAAAAGTCGAAAATATGTCACAGGGGTATGGTGAATGAAAAAGCTCCTTTGTTGGCAGGTTTGGGGATAATTTTACCATGACGTGCTGCGAACCCTGTGTTTTCGGTCTCAGCTTCGGTAGATGAATCCATGCACCACAGCTGGTTGAGACCTTGGGATTTGGAGAAATCGTCGTGATAAATCAGAATTTCCAACATGGTAGTGGCAACGCCTGGGTTATTGATATGTTCGATAAGCTGGCCTGAGAGAAGAGATACATGATTCCATTGTGAAAGAGAGACACTAGATTTGCATCAGCATATGCACTACTGTCGTTCTTTTGCAGTTGCCCCTCTACCAAAAGATAACTTTCAGCGGGATGGAGTAATAAGTCTTGGGTTTCGATATTGATTAGGATATCACCTTGATTATTCAGGTTGGCACCAGTTTGAGGTTCGTATTCGTCAACCTGATAAATCCCTGGAGACTTTCATCGAAAGTCAATCCTTCGGTGATTGTAAGGATGTCAGACATACTATATGTATTTTTAGCGTTGACGAAGTAGTAGATGGTTTATACCACTTTACCAACCACATTTTTCAACACCTTTAATTTCAAGGCTACTGTGTCAAACAAACCTGTTCTACCGTAGTCGAACTTTCGTGCGTAACCTTTTTTTATTTGCAACATTTATTTATAGGAAGCTACAATGCTGATATGTCTACCCTTTTTCATAGCATCAATAATCGACACAATTTCGTTGCGCACACCATTATTTCCTACTCGGTAAGCTGCAGCACACAGTTCCAAGCGATCGAGAAGCTGCTTGAAGTTGGCAGGAAGAAACACGACTGGCAGCCCACTGCCAAACTTATCCCTCTGGAAGATGTGGGATACGATTTCCTTCCTTGTAACTCTTGTTCGCCTTGGCCGTTTTTAAGAGGGTGGAATTGCATTGATATATGGCACCGGAACTTTTCAGGATCTCTTCAAAGTCGTCACGGTCGTCAGCGTCGAGCGAATCTGGTTTCTTTTTCACCATGAGATCCCAGAGGCCAAAGGTTTCTTTGTACCTCACACCATCCACGAAAATATCATCGCCGTCAAAAGTAACTGATCAACTTCGGATGAAGAAACCATCGTTTTCAGATCGCAATCCAAGGTTGTGGTCGGCGGAAGGAGATCATACTGAGCTGTAAATACTGCTGTTCTCGAGGTCCGAGGACGGTGGTTGTAGGTGGTGCAATAGGTAGAGGGTCGGCAAACTCGGGCGTTGGAGAAGGAAGGGCTGGCACAACTGGAGATAAATCTTCAATTGTTTTGGTGATTTTTTTAAACTGCTTTCCGCTAAGCCTCAACCTCAGGCTTAAACACTTTGGAAAGGTCCAATCATGTCAGGGCGGTGCTGCATGTTACAGGATTGAATGCTCCGCTTAGTTACATGCAACTTCTTTGAGAGTGCCTCCCGCTGCTTTGGGACGGGAATTTGGATGAACGTCATTTATTCATAGCGTTGAAACAAACGCCCCTAGGCGTTGGTGTAAACGACTTCGAACGCCTTCAAGGGTTTGAACGAACGCATTCGAACGCACCTAAGCGTTGGTGTGAACGCCTTCGATTGCCTCGAACACCCCAATAGTGTTGGTTCGAATACCAAGTCGACCCAGGTCGATCGATTATGTGCGATGGTTCAAGCGTGGGTCGAATGCCCATCTTCTGAAGATTCCTGTATCTGAGACATACGTCTTTACGCGGTTTGCATCGGTGATTGCACTGATGACCGAAAAAAGTTTTGGCGGGCATTTTGGGTTGTTGTGGGCGTTGGGATCTTCCATTATGTTTATAGCCAATTCAACAGACTTTCATCCATATCGGGACATAAATAATGAAACACAATCCAACCACACTTGTAACACAGTCTTCATACCTTGCCCGGGGCCGACTCAAATTTACATTTCAGGGCCATTCGTATTTCTTAGGCTGGGGATCGAACTCTAGCTCCAGTTCAATATCTGAAAATAAATACTCTAGGAACTCTGAATCCTTGTACTTCGAGGGGTTATCTTTGTAACAATTTATTATTGATACTATACCTATAAAACTCATCAAATTGCATCGATATTTTCCATTTGCCTTGGTGCTTTTAATATCGATGGTTACAACAACATAGGTTTTTAACCAGCAATGTTTACACTGAATGCAAAACTACTAATATGCCTTGGTGAGATTGTTGCAGTGATCTCGTCGGATTTGTTCGAAATTCTTAGCATCATGCTAGAAGAAGCATAGGACCTTGGCATTCTCCCGGATAGACTGGCGGAGCAGTTGAAGTAGTTGTCACAATTAAAAACAATCAATGTTGTGGCGATCACTCACGTAGTATTCTTCATTTGCTAAGCATCAAGTCGTCAAACACAATGAGGTTTGGTCGAGTTTCCGGGGCTTAGTTCATCGCTCCTTTGCTCGAAGAAAAAGTTTCGATACCACTCGGGTGTCGTGGTGGTGGTAAGGCGTTGACCACATCGATCAACGAGTAGGGTGACTTGCCTTTGCACTGTACGAGGTTTAGGATATCTTCCTTAGTGAAGCCTGTTCCCAGCGCTTGCTGCAACACCCGGTAGATGGGCTGGTGAAGCGATTTACCGAAGACGTACAATTGATCGTACTTGAGGCATCCATCGCACAGGATTATGTTGTTTAACAGCGTTGTCTTACCACAGTCCGACTTCCCAATGATAAACCTTCTGATTGCGGCAGGAGGTAGCGATTGCTCCTGTTGGGGGCGTTGGCACTGTAGGAAATGTCTTCGACGTTCATTTATTTGGATAAATATAGCGATGAACTTTTGCTTGCAATGTCATTGGAAGACGGACATAGTTAACCCCAGCGAGGTAATGACCAGGAATCGAACAGGCGACGGATTAAAGTTGGAAATTGTAAGGTATGCGGTGACATGAAGTCTCAGTTTGTTGCTGCAACTGGTGCAGGGTTCATGGACAAACTACTAGTAATCAACCGATCACCCATGGAAATGCGTCTACCCGGACACAACTTTACCGGGCCAGAGATTAAATTAGCAAGCGCCTGCACCCAGAAAGCTTGGTCAAACCACATTAATCGAGTTTACCAGGCTGCACATCACCACGATCTCTGTTATGCCCAGTACAAGGATAAAACCGCCCGTTACCCCATCTGTGGCAAAGCTATGCTAGCCTCGCTTAACACCATTGCCAACACTTCAACACGCGAACGTATGGACCATAGCATCATCGGACCAATCATCGATACCAAAAACTCGATTTGGTCTGAGTATTTAGAAAATAAAAGTTCGGTGGACCGATGATTTAGCGGATGAGTTGCACAAACCAGTTCCAGGCACGTTTCAAAAACGCGGTGTAGTAGTGTGGTGTGGATGCGACCTAGGCGGCCGACCTTGTTGATATGAGTGTCAAAACACCTACCGCATCGAACATATCTTGCGTAGAAGAACATGGGAGGGATGAAAGAGCTTAACGTCAAGAGGAGGGGTACCCCACGGAGTTCAACTATTGGATCAAAGCTGCGGATGTGCAATAGACTAGTTCATATGACTGGAAAAAACTGCTGTGTTATCATATAGTTGCGCAGGTCCTCTTCAGATATGAGATTCGATTCGCGCCGTCTCCTGTCCGCCGTGTGATAAGACTTCACCTTTAATTCGATGATATTGATTTTCTCTAGAACCGCCATGCTTAGATCCACATAGTTCTTTGCATATACCATCCTTTGGTCACTAGTTCTTGTGCCGCAAGGTAGACACTTTCCCACTTTTTTTCTCGATACCGACAAGGTGTTTTTTCATGTCCTCGAGAGCTATTTCTCGATCGCTTCTAGCGCAGCCTCTCGCTCATTGTTGTCTTTTATACCATCTTTCAACTGCTTGGTCACCTACCGTTTTGTCACAGCATCCGATCTGTCCTTGGGATATCATATGCTAGTAATGTGATTGTCGTTCATATCGAAATAATGCACGATCCACCAGACGGATATGCACTGTCTTGCATGGGATCAAAACTTATCCATTTATTTATAGAGCGAAAAGATTGCATTTTCCACGATTTTCCCATTGTCAGCATCTTCAACACGGACAGACAAAGGTGACCACACACCACATCCCCTCGCGTCTCAAGTTCATCAGTTTTGAAAAGGATCTCAGGCTACAAATAGTCTACCATTTCGTCGGGCGTTGGCAAACCATAAGAGCCAAAGTAATACTTTGTCCGTCTGCGCTTTTACCAAAACGCCAAGTGCGTTAGACGATCCTTCCAGCTGTCGTGGTTAAGGTTCCACATTTGGTGTGTCAGACCATTGGTAGTAGTGTATCAGGCATGACCGCACACCAACAGTATTGAATCTCCGTGGTAGTTACAGCCTGTTTGAGCTGAGTGTTTAAAAGGGGTTTGTAGGAGAGAACTAAATTATGCACCCATATGCCGCTCATTTATTTACGGTTGACGATTTTGTGGTGGCCACGGGCAATGGTGCTAATTTCATCATGCATGATATGACGGTTGTCATCGTTGGCTGATAGGGCTCTCTTGTGACACTCAAGTGTATATATCTTATGCCTATGACTTTTGATTATGTATTCATAGTCCGGTAGCTCACTGTGTGCTTATCAAGGCATCTTTTGTAGTTTTCAAAGGTAATTTTTGACGATGCACTTCTTCACCCCTTAAGCCCTCTTCGCTTGGCGCTTGCCAACCTTGAGCGCGTATATCTTGGACCGCAATCCAAGACTCAGTCATGGGGACTCCGGCTCATTCATCATTGAACATTCCAAGAATTTTCCTGTTCAGACCTCATTTGATACCGGAAGTTCGGTCACTTGAATAGTTGAATGTGCCGAACTTCTGCCGCCAGTGTTCGTTAATGTCTTTGTAGACATCTGGAGGTTTGACATTGTAAACGATACTGTCGGTGTAACAGATGGTTGTCTTGTCACGGTAGGTTGGCTTTAGGTACTTGTAAACATAGTCCGCCATTAAGGTCTTAGATATGTCTAGGTAAATTGGCTTGTCAAATTTGTATTTGGTCTTACGCATGTGCATGGCTGCAAGATACTCACTGAAGTTAACCCGGCGATCAGAATTGAGCTTGGTGACGAGCTTCATCACTTTTTTCTGGTTGGTAACCATTCGGACGTCAACCATCTTGCAGATATTTTCTATTGTCTTTCCGACACCGCATTGTTCATGAGCTTGAAAAAGTCTTTTTCAAAGTTAGTGGTGGCAGCGGCTCTGAGCGCGGTGGTGAGATCTATATAAATCTTCAGCCATATGATCTGGTTTAAACTTATAACCGTGTGGTTTTCTGATCTTGAGTCTGAGCGTAAGTACTGTTTTAGGTTGACGTAGTATACAACATACCTCAGTTTGTCTCCGAGGTATCTTTACTTTGTTCAGCTGTACAGTTTCCGGGGCAAGCGAGTAGCCATTGTGGTAGTCATGACGTTCCTTGAGATATTCGAAGTCTACCTCCAATATATATCAAAGGTTGGTTACGTCGGTGTTATTCCATTCAAAGCCACCGATCGGTGGATAGCTACTCATATCCCATCCATACAGGTTATCAGCATCCGCATACATCAAGTAGTTGGTGGGCTTGTCGGCATTGAATCCTTCGACATAAGGGTTGTTAACTTTGGCAAACCGCTGCGCTAGACTGTTATCCCACCTCTAATCCCTTTTGCATTTCTGATGTTCTCAAACACATCGCACAGCAAGAGTACATCCGTTTTCAGATACAAGTCATGATACTCTCTCATGTTGGCGATATCCATCTCTTTTCACACACTTGCTGCGCGTATTAGTTCATAATCTGCATGGCTTACTCCCTCACCGGTGATGGTATTGTATAATGCTTCACTGGGTGGCAACTCGGTCTCCTGGAGTTTTTCAAACCCATCCAGATAGTCATAAGGGTACACACCCTTTCGCAAGAGTAAACTTCATCAAGAGACTTCCCCGGCGCGTCAGCAGGTATATCATTACCTTCATTCATGAATTCCTTGAGTCTCTGTGAGCACCCGGCGTGCTCATTGTCCTTGTTGATCGTGCTGCCATTGACCTCCAGCGATCCAAATCGTCTTGTCAGCGAATCGAACGCTGCCATCAATGCTTTTTCGTCTTGCTCGGTTTACTCAAGTTGCTTGAACCCATCCATATAATCAACAGGATACACACTCTGTCGCAAGAGAAAACTTTCGTCCATAGCCGGCACTTCAACTGGTATATCATAGCCTTCATCCATGTCTGGTGAAGGTGATTTTACATCACTTGACCTCCTTGACTCTCTATGAACAGACGGCGAGCACCCAGGAAATTCGTTCTGGTGGCAAATTGTCCATGTAAAGCACGATACCGTCAATTACAAGTGATTCAACTTCAATGTCCTGTTCTGTCAAGTAATCAAACGCCACCATAAGTGCCTTGTTCTTCAAACTACAAATTATATAGTTCACCGTACTTCCATCGATGTTGTAGTCGGTGCCCCTACATTACTTTGAATTTTTCGCCTGCTCATAAAGGTACGGCTGCAATTTAAAATAGAGTCTGTGATATGTCTCAGTCCTGATACCATTTCGGATCCTTCAGTGTAACCTTGGCCTGCCTCCCACTCAGTCCCACTAATGATGGCCAAAAGATGTGCCTTGGCTTAGTCCCAGACATTTCCCGTGTATACAATTTTATCTGTCATGTACTCGTCGCAATGCAGGCGTCGAGCCCGGCGTAGATGATACCATTGTCTAGACAGTACCAGGATAGCTATGTAGGTTGGGCACTCCTGCGCAAGATAGCCCTGTATGAGTGTCAGATGTGCGTTCTTGTCCAGCTTCTTCCCTTTTATAAGCCTGCTTCCCAGCTCAAAATATTCGCGGTGTGACACAATGTATTCTAGCTTACGCCTGTCTATGACCTCTCGCAGTGTGATTTTCCGACCGTTTTCGGACTCCGCGGGTATCACCCGGTACAATTAGGATCAAACGCTCCTCTACCAAATACATTCTTGAAGGCTGCTGTTTGACTTGAGTTTACCAAGCTATTCAGGCTCGCAATCATAAATTTGAGACTGTCCAAACCTCAAACTTTGGTGAAGGGGTTTCATTTCCCCGTCTTTCATCTTGTACTCGCTCACCTGGAATGTCTTGCTAAACGAGATGTACTTTTCCTCCGAATTGGGAATGCATGTGAGCTGCCTCGGTGTCGATCCCAGGTTCTTAATGAACAGATGACTATCATACCCGGCCAGATTGTGAAAAATACAGGTATAAACTTTGACATTTTGTACTTCAGGTAACACTGGTTATGTGCTACGCCCCAGTATTTTCGGGAAAGTGGCAGTAATCCCTCATCTTGTCCTCACCAAGCGAACAATCACACAACCAGCTCTGCGTGGCCTCCTGGTGGTTTTCTTGTCCTCTTTCGTCAAGACCAATACCAATACCCTTAAGGCTGACCGAGAACTACATCTTTTTTTAGATTGAGCTCTTCCTGCCACGGTGGTACTGTGTTATCATGTCTATGTTTTGGGTATACCTCGTCATGGTGCAAGGCCGAAAGTATGGCCCACTTAAAACAATCCTCATCAGTTTTTTCATATTGTTTACAGCCTTCTTTCAAAGTACTGTGACCCTCCCAGCGGCCGGTGTTTGTTAATATTGACTTGAAGTTTTACAATTGCTTTCAATGTTCAGCCACATTTTTCAGAGGTTCACTGGGCAATCTTTACTCCAATCTTTTTGTCCATCTAATCAAGGGTTTCAGCTAAGATCGTGGCCTCGGTGAAAATCTCGAGTGAAAGTATCCCTTGTTCTCATCATCTGCATTACCTGATGGATTAATATACACAAAGGTACAGTGTAGCACCACATTGATTTTTGCTCCTTTCAATGTCCAAATTGTTATAAGTTCCTGCAGTGACATCTGAGAGACGTCAAGGAAAGTGCACATCCATAGCAATAATGGGGGTCATCTTCCAGGTAGTAAATGCCTCTTTCAAGGCTTTCGTTGGCGGATGCACTATCGACAGCCTACTAATACTTTTCAACCCAAGTTTTTTTGCCTGGGTGATAATCGTCTTCCTCGTCTTGGGTTTCGGACGCACTGATATTTAAGGTTGGTTTCTTCTGTTACAATCAACTCAACCAACTGATCTTTCCCAAACCGGGAGTACCATCAAAGGTGGTTCATTTTGGTAATACCTCTCATGGATTTGACATTTTCAACAACTTACTCCATGTCCGATATTGGATCCATGTCTTCATCCCAACAATTAAAAAGATCAATTTAGGTTACCCCAACCACCATCCTCAATTCAATTGATAAGACACAATTTTTTCGGTCCTAAAAATCATATCTTGACACTGTCAATCCTACCGTCCGTGAAAGTCGTGGTAATCATACCCAGTGCGCCAGGATTTTTTCATACCATAGCTTTCAATTTGCAAAGTTCCATTGGCCTACCCCTAATCTTTTAAAAGCTGTCAAAATTCCCTACGGCAATACTTTTTTTACTCACTAGAAGCAAATGATAGGTAATGGTCTAAAGTCCAATGGGTCAAAAGGTCCAGGTGGGACAACTCATGGTTTGTCCTCACCATGGGTCCAAAGTTAGATTTCAAAAAAATGCCTTACCCCAATGTTTAAAAGAGTGTTAAAAAATTTCCTACGACAATACTTTTTTAGCCACTAGGTGGAAATGGTAGGTAATGGGCTAGGGTCCAATGGGCCAAAAGGTCCAGGTGGGACAACTCATAGTTTGTCTTCACCATGGGTCCAAAGTTAGATTTCAAAAAAATGCCTTACCCCAATTTTTAAAAAAGTGTAAAAAATTCCCTACGGCAATACTTTTTTAGCCACTAGGTGGAAATGGTAGGTAAAGGACTAGGGTCCAATGGGCCAAAAGGTCCAGGTGGGACAACTCATAGTTTGTCTTCACCATAGGTCCGAACTTAGGTCTTAAGGGTCAAACATGCCTACCCCAACTTTTCAAAAGACTGTCAAAAATTCCCTACGGCAATACTTTTTTACCCACTAGGTGCAAATGATAGGTAATGGTCTAAGGTCCAATGGGTCAAAAGGTCCAGGTGGGACAACTCATGGTTTGTCCTCACCATGGGTCCAAAGTTAGATTTCAAAAAAATGCCTTACCCCAATTTTTAAAAAAGTGTAAAAAATTCCCTACGGCAATACTTTTTTAGCCACTAGGTGGAAATGGTAGGTAATGGACTAGGGTCCAATGGACCAAAAGGTCCAGGTGGGACAACTCATAGTTTGTCTTCACCATAGGTCCGAACTTAGGTCTTAAGGGTCAAACATGCCTACCCCAACTTTTCAAAAGACTGTCAAAAATTCCCTACGGCAATACTTTTTTACCCACTAGGTGCAAATGATAGGTAATGGTCTAAGGTCCAATGGGTCAAAAGGTCCAGGTGGGACAACTCATGGTTTGTCCTCACCATGGGTCCAAAGTTAGATTTCAAAAAAATGCCTTACCCCAATTTTTAAAAAAGTGTAAAAAATTCCCTACGGCAATACTTTTTTAGCCACTTGGTGGAAATGGTAGGTAATGGACTAGGGTCCAATGGGCCAAAAGGTCCAGGTGGGACAACTCATAGTTTGTCTTCACCATAGGTCCGAACTTAGGTCTTAAGGGTCAAACATGCCTACCCCAACTTTTCAAAAGACTGTCAAAAATTCCCTACGGCAATACTTTTTTACCCACTAGGTGCAAATGATAGGTAATGGTCTAAGGTCCAATGGGTCAAAAGGTCCAGGTGGGACAACTCATGGTTTGTCCTCACCATGGGTCCAAAGTAAGATTTCAAAAAAATGCCTTACCCCAATTTTTAAAAAAGTGTAAAAAATTCCCTACGGCAATACTTTTTTAGCCACTAGGTGGAAATGGTAGGTAATGGACTAGGGTCCAATGGACCAAAAGGTCCAGGTGGGACAACTCATAGTTTGTCTTCACCATAGGTCCGAACTTAGGTCTTAAGGGTCAAACATGCCTACCCCAACTTTTCAAAAGACTGTCAAAAATTCCCTACGGCAATACTTTTTTACCCACTAGGTGAAAATGATAGGTAATGGTCTAAGGTCCAATGGGTCAAAAGGTCCATGTGGGACAACTCATGGTTTGTCCTCACCATGGGTCCAAAGTTAGATTTCAAAAAAATGCCTTACCCCAATTTTTAAAAAAGTGTAAAAAATTCCCTACGGCAATACTTTTTTAGCCACTAGGTGGAAATGGTAGGTAATGGACTAGGGTCCAATGGACCAAAAGGTCCAGGTGGGACAACTCATAGTTTGTCTTCACCATAGGTCCGAACTTAGGTCTTAAGGGTCAAACATGCCTACCCCAACTTTTCAAAAGACTGTCAAAAATTCCCTACGGCAATACTTTTTTACCCACTAGGTGCAAATGATAGGTAATGGTCTAAGGTCCAATGGGTCAAAAGGTCCAGGTGGGACAACTCATGGTTTGTCCTCACCATGGGTCCAAAGTTAGATTTCAAAAAAATGCCTTACCCCAATTTTTAAAAAAGTGTAAAAAATTCCCTACGGCAATACTTTTTTAGCCACTAGGTGGAAATGGTAGGTAATGGACTAGGGTCCAATGGACCAAAAGGTCCAGGTGGGACAACTCATAGTTTGTCTTCACCATAGGTCCGAACTTAGGTCTTAAGGGTCAAACATGCCTACCCCAACTTTTCAAAAGACTGTCAAAAATTCCCTACGGCAATACTTTTTTACCCACTAGGTGAAAATGATAGGTAATGGTCTAAGGTCCAATGGGTCAAAAGGTCCAGGTGGGACAACTCATGGTTTGTCCTCACCATGGGTCCAAAGTTAGATTTCAAAAAAATGCCTTACCCCAATTTTTAAAAAAGTGTAAAAAATTCCCTACGGCAATACTTTTTTAGCCACTAGGTGGAAATGGTAGGTAATGGACTAGGGTCCAATGGACCAAAAGGTCCAGGTGGGACAACTCATAGTTTGTCTTCACCATAGGTCCGAACTTAGGTCTTAAGGGTCAAACATGCCTACCCCAACTTTTCAAAAGACTGTCAAAAATTCCCTACGGCAATACTTTTTTACCCACTAGGTGCAAATGATAGGTAATGGTCTAAGGTCCAATGGGCCAAATGGCCAAGATGGGAGAATTTTACCATAGGTTCAAAGGTAGGTTTCTTTTATAAATTGCTAATTTATATTTTCTGTGCACACCATACATTAAGTACAACAAATAAACCTTTCGTATAATCAAATGTGAGCGCATTCCGCTTGTTCAGAAGTAGAATCTTATGTCAAAACAAATTTGTCTGACAAAAAAATAGCAAAGCATGAGTGCAATTTTTTTTTCTTTTAATGCAAAACTATTGATACTTTTTAGGAACTACTTGACAGGATGCCGAGACTATGGAAAACTATTTGTTACAATATCACAAAATTGATTTCTTATGGAAAAGTCGATGTCATGTCGATGTCATTACTATTTAAAATTGCGCGCATTACGCTGTTTGGTATATGAAAAGCGAATAAAGTAATGAACAGGAAATTACATGTTAATTTGAAAGAAAAAAAAAACAACATTAAATAGTGTCTTCGGCTGCTCACTCATATATAAAAACAGATTTTTTGTGATTATATGATTGATAAAAACATTTAAAGTACGTTTGAATCTTATGCAACTTTTGGGTTTATAGACATATCTGAAAACTGGCTGCTAGCGAAGTGGCTGCTAGCGAGTGGCTGTTAGCTTGAGCCTGGTAGCACAACATCAGAACAAAATATGTATACAGTTGCATGACGCACGCACCAATCAACTAACAAAAACATACCCATTACTGATCTAAAATTGATACTAAAAGCTAGTTCAAATCCAATATAGCATGTAATAAAAATTAATCACATTTAAAACAAAGTATTCTTATTATACAGGTGTTTGGATTCCTGTCTGCCTGTTGTCTCATGAAAGAAGACGAGAAAAGAGAAGAAGTTATATAGGAAAATAAATCCGAATCGTTTTCCCCGTTATATATATATACGGCCACACGAGTTGTGGTAGATCTTAACTTTAATCAGATTGATTCCGGCTTTTC
The DNA here is from genome assembly GCF_963676685.1 of Mytilus edulis. Taxonomy (NCBI): domain Eukaryota; kingdom Metazoa; phylum Mollusca; class Bivalvia; order Mytilida; family Mytilidae; genus Mytilus; species Mytilus edulis. The sequence continues at coordinate 13,040,239 of NC_092345.1, forward strand.
TTATAGGTATAGACTGCTTATTCTTCCATAGGCGACAATATTGTCATTTTCTAAATTTACTACTTTTTATAATAAAAACCTGACCAAAACAGTATTGAGTGATATTAGAACTTAATTGTTCTGCTTTAGAAATTGAAGTCAAATGGTAGCATTTCATTCCTCGAACTGAGCTTATTTATGAATGGTATCCATTTCAACTGTCATTTTACAGTGAATCTGGTTCCAAACTGAATTTTTTTTCCCCTCAAATTTTTTTAATTTGGATGCTTTCTAGAATAATTCGAAAGAAAACATTTCGATGTGTTTCAAAATTTATATTGTATATATACACACTGCAGTTATTCATAGATAAATAAGAATATATTATATATATATTGTACCCTTACATCCAATCACATCGCTCCTTAGTTGACTTCCTCGCCTGTTTTGGGTACACGAAAGGCCAACTTTAAGCCATGGCAATGTATCACTACCTTTTTCTCTTTTTTCTGCTGGAACTTGTAATAGGCGATTTTTTTTCTTTTCGATAGAACTTATCTTCAAAAGAAGGGCGACATATTCAAGTGGGATATTCAAACTCATACAACGAAAATAAACTGACAACGCCATGGCTAAAATGAAAAAAAGACAAACAAAACACAACATAGAAAATTACAGACTTGGCAACACGAAACACACAAAAAACTGGGGGTGATCTCGGATGCTCGGGAAGGATAAGCAGATCCTGCTCCACATGTGATCATGTTAGTACAAACCCTGTAACAAGTCTAACTCGGTATGTCACTTTCTTGACAAAAGGACGGAGTTGTAGTCACGAACTTAGGAAAATATCAGTGAAACGGATATTCCGTAACAGTGAAGAAAATGGAAATTGTAGTCGAGAGAAATTGACAATGCCATTGTAAAGAAAGACAAGGAAAAGAGAAACAAGTTCAGTTAATGCTACATAGAAATTAAAGCCAGAATGACATAAAAACTATGTACAACTTAGGGTCACTGTTCCCAATGGGAACTCTTAGTTCAATAGTTTCTAAAGACATAACAACCCTCAAGAAAATCATTATAGGAAACAAAAGTCCTAGAATATCGTGTTTACCGGAGATATATACACGATATACAGGGACATGCTATAATATTGCTCTATGGACATGGAAAGTTCAAAATTTTTGCTAAACTGGAATTACCCCTTTATTCGTCATCTTTTGTTGTCATCGGACCTGAATTATCAATTTCTAAATGTAAGTCATAATATGAGACAAAAATTAATATATCTGTGGTATCCCTAATTTTAAGTTCGATGGATTAAATGTTCTAAACAAAGCCACTTAAATTTTTATACATATTATCATCTATATAACGGTCCGTGTAAGAAATGGATATTGTAGCTACTTTTAATACGTTCTTAGAAGCTCATATATGAAGTCTGTCTCATACGAATAATCACAAAGAAACAAATCGACAAGAAAAGGAGAACTGTCGACTCCCACATGAATGACTATTGTTTATTGAAAAATGAGTCCTCCAAATATACAAAATATATTGCCAGTAAAAGAATCAAGCATCTTGGTTTCAGTCTATACGAATCATTTGTTTGAACTACAGCGGGGTTTGACAAAGTGTGATTCATCTCTTCCTAAAACAAGATATTTGTGTTGACATATATTTATGGTAACAAACTTAAACGGTACCAGGTTAACTGCCTAGAGGAGCAATGAACCTTAAATGTCTATTCAATGATGCCTAAGTATTTGAAAATCGAAACCATTGGCAAATCCAGGGGGGATCCGGGGGTTGGAACCCCCTCTTTTGGACTGATCAACGCATTTGAATGGGAACATATCGTTGGAACCCCCCCCTTTTGTCCTGGGTTGGGAACCCCCATAAAATGGCTGGATCCGCACCTGGAAACTCTTACAGAGTCACATGTCAAAAGTGTTTCACATATAAAACATGCTAATATTGGTTATACATTTCATAAAAGAAACATTTTCTTTTATGTAAATAACTTATTTCAGGTCCTTTTTAATAAAACTTTTACTGTTAACCTCAAAGACTTTTGCAGTTTTTTATGTTTATAATAAAATGTTTTTATGACGTTCTATTCCTGAGAAATTATTATTTGAATACGAATTTTTTTCAGAACACACATATGCACATGTTTTTGTGGCAAACATCAGATTTGTATTTAAACAGGGATTTTGTAAAAAATGAATTTCAAATAAGTATATTTCAAAACTTTTGAATCATACCGCAGATATTTCTGTATTTGATGTATAAATTTTCATTCAAGTCGGTCAGAAACTTTGTTAGGACAGTTTTGTTTGAATATTTTTATGTGAAATATTGCGTTATTTTCGAGATGTGAAACACTTTTGACCTCTTATTGTAGAAACGTTGACAATCAGATATAACCCATGGGACTCAGACAGGTACAAGCAAGCCTGTGAAATTGGCCCAATCTCTGGTTTACATACCGTCAAGCAGTGAGTCAGGATCTAAGGCAAAAGTAAAAATATATTCGGGCAAAGAATACGAGCTATGAATAATCAAGGTCTTTTCCGTAATTCAAATGATTTTCTGAATCATGAAATTTATGAAAGAAAGGCGGAAGACACCAAAGGCATATACAAACTCACGTAGATGACTAACTGATTATAAACGAAAAACTTTTAAAGACAAACAACATTACAAAAAACAAAAATTAGAAAGATTTATCAACACGAGCCCACCATAAACCGGGGTGAACTAAGATGTCATGGAACAGATCCTGTGGCACATGGCTCCACATGAGACACCCGTCATGTTGTTCATGTATCGTACTAAACTGGGGGATGTCATGTATAAGGAAAAGAGGACTAGATTATGGGTACGACAATTGAAATATATCATTTATCAACAGTTATCAAAGGTACCAGGATTATCAAGGAACATCGTTTTAACTGGGAGATCTATCGGCCATTTGCTGGCACTGCTGGAATGCTGTTACACAAAAATGAAAAGGTAACAATTGGGACGCTATGATCATATCGATTATCGTAAAGTTTTGTTCTAAACCAATTATGATGCAGATTTAACTTTATCTTTTGTATATTTTATTTAAAGGTCGAAGTGATTGATGCATTCAAAATAGTCGGCAAACTTTGAATTAATTATTGAGACGAGATCATCTTTCAAGTGGAACGTAAAGTTAAAAGATAATCCTAGCTCTTTTTCTAAGTGTAATTATCATTTATTAGCACAAGGTCGATAACTCTGTAAGTGGACTGTCAGTCCCCGAGTGCGTCATCAGCTTTGGTACTGAATGATGATTTACAACATACTCGCTGCATTGAAGACCTGTTGTTGGCGCGATCGGCTGTTGTCTACTCTCTGGTCGGGTTATTGTCGCGTTGACACATTCCCCATTTCCATTCTCAATTTTATTATTTTCTATGTTCTACGTTGACCAAATGATAATTATTATACGTTCGATCAATTTAGAGATTTTATTTAGGTTCCATTCAAACTTTTAAAGTTTGTTTTTTTACACCCAATTATAATTTGTTGTAGGCGCATTTGGCGCAACTTTTCGGAATTTTCAGTTATTGATTCTTTGTAATATATGATTTGGTTTTGAAACTGTTTTGGTTCATGCGCTACTAGCTGGTGAGTCTTATGAAGACGAAAAGAGTGTCTGGCTTACCAAATAATAAGTCTTGTATCTTTTAGACTTTTTGCATATACATGATTTATATACTCTATATTTGATATGTTAAGGCTGAATATAATTGAGAAGAGTTATATTACACAGATGAAATGTTCAGCATCAGTACCTCCAACTCAGTGCTACATATAGCCTCTTTTATTCTGCCCCAGAATTCATTCTATATTGGATATTTTAAGGCTAAATATAATTCAGAAGAGTTGTATTACACAAATGAAATGTTCAGCATCCGTACCTCCAACTCATTGCCACAAATAGCCTCTTTTATTCTGCCCCAGAATTCAATATTTCCTCTTTGAACATAAATAAATCCCCTCTGTTTTAGCCATGTTGAACCCGAACATGCAGTAGTATGACTCAAGAAAAGATTTGGTGATTATACATATTGTTTTTTCTACTTCTGTGAATACGTTAGTAATGATGACGGTGATTTCTTCTCCAGGAATGAAGTCTCGATGATTGATGCAAAGTTTTAAATTCTTGTCTGTTTCCAAGTTTTGAATGCAGTCTTCAGTAAGAATTTCATATCCTCTTCCACAGAAGCAACGAATACGTCATATACAAAGCCCTCTTCTAACTCTGTCGATTCCGAAGTGTTAAGATTTTTACTTTTCTTGAGATAATAGTAATAAAGTACTATCCAACGATTTCGATAAACCATTTTTATTGCAATGATGATACAAGTAATTAAGATACCCAGAGATGTGCAAACGATGACGCCCGTTAAAGATAGACATTGTCTTTCTAGTCGTGTTATAATTGCATTCAGGTCATAAAGTACCACAGCACATCCATCTTTATTGATTCTTTGTAATATTTGATTTGGTTTGAAACTGTTCGGGTCCATGTGCTACTAGCTGGTGAGTCTTATGAAGACGAAAAGAGTGTCTGGCGTAACAAATAATAAGTCTTTGATCTTTTAGACTCTGCATATACATGATTTATATACTCTATATTGGATATGTTAAGGCTGAATATAATTGAGAAAAGTTATATTACACAGATGAAATGTTCAGCATCCGTACCTCCAACTCATTGCCATAAATAGCCTCTTTTATTCTGTCCCAGAATTCAATATTTCCTCTTTGATCATCATGATAAGGAATGTAAGATCTCCTTTGAACAAGCTCCAACAACACTAGAGGTAAGTCACGTGGTAAGATATCTTCACAGAACACCAGTATTAAAGTATTCTCTCCCTTTCGAGAATAAATCCCCTCTGTTTTAGCCATGTTGAACTCAAACATGCAGTAGTATGACTCAAGAAAAGATTTGGTGATTATACATATTGTTTTTCTACTTCTGTGGATAGCGTTAGTTATGTTGACGGTGATTTCTTCTCCAGGAATGAAGTCTCGGTGATGGATGCAAAGTTTTAAATTCTTGTCTGTTTCCAAGTTTTGAATGCAATCTTCATGAACGAACTTCATATCCTCTTCCGCATAAGCAACGAATGCGTCATATGCAAAGCCCTCTCCTAACTCTGTCGATTCAGAAGTGTTACGATTTTTACTTTTCTTTAGATAATAGTAATAAAGTACTATCCAACGATTTCGATAAACCAGTTTTATTGCAATGATGATACAAGTAATTAAGATACCCAGAGATGTGCAAACGATGACGCCCGTTAAAGATAGACATTGTCTTTCTAGTCGTGTTATAATTGCATTCAGGTCATAAAGTACCACAGCACATCCATCTTTATTGATTCTTTGTAATATTTGATTTGGTTTGAAACTGTTCGGGTCCATGTGCTACTAGCTGGTGAGTCTTATGAAGACGAAAAGAGTGTCTGGCGTAACAAATAATAAGTCTTTGATCTTTTAGACTCTGCATATACATGATTTATATACTCTATATTGGATATGTTAAGGCTGAATATAATTGAGAAAAGTTATATTACACAGATGAAATGTTCAGCATCCGTACCTCCAACTCATTGCCATAAATAGCCTCTTTTATTCTGTCCCAGAATTCAATATTTCCTCTTTGATCATCATGATAAGGAATGTAAGATCTCCTTTGAACAAGCTCCAACAACACTAGAGGTAAGTCACGTGGTAAGATATCTTCACAGAACACCAGTATTAAAGTATTCTCTCCCTTTCGAGAATAAATCCCCTCTGTTTTAGCCATGTTGAACTCAAACATGCAGTAGTATGACTCAAGAAAAGATTTGGTGATTATACATATTGTTTTTCTACTTCTGTGGATAGCGTTAGTTATGTTGACGGTGATTTCTTCTCCAGGAATGAAGTCTCGGTGATGGATGCAAAGTTTTAAATTCTTGTCTGTTTCCAAGTTTTGAATGCAATCTTCATGAACGAACTTCATATCCTCTTCCGCATAAGCAACGAATGCGTCATATGCAAAGCCCTCTCCTAACTCTGTCGAATCCGAAGTGTTACGATTTTTACTTTTCTTTAGATAATAGTAATAAAGTACTATCCAACGATTTCGATAAACCAGTTTTATTGCAATGATGATACAAGTAATTAAGATACCCAGAGATGTGCAAACGATGACGCCCGTTAAAGATAGACATTGTCTTTCTAGTCGTGTTATAATTGTATTTAGGTCATTAAGAACCACAACACTTCCATCTTTGAATTGACATTTATATAAATTGTTGTTCACGAAATGGAGGAGGTTTTGTTGCATCCAACTAAGAAAAATAATTGTATCACAGGTACATTGAAGGTTGTTATTTTCCAAATTTAAAGAAAAGTTTTTGTTTTCCATCAATTCTGACAAAATTTCCATGCTTTTATGACTAAATGATTTTATTCTGTTATTGGATAAATCTAATAATTTTAAATCTGTAAGATGTTCAAAGTCAAATGTGATCTCATTAAATTCGTTATTGCTAAGAATCAATTTTTCTAATGATGAGTATTGATGGAAGGTAAATTGTGCCAAACTAGTTATAAGATTGTACGATAGATCTAATTCTTTCACGCCAGTCCCGACATTGTTAACATACACGTCATATTCAATTTCTGAAAGAATATTATGGCTTAAATTTAAGCACACAACATTTTCCATTGGATAAGCAAATCGAATGAGAGAGTTATGTGAAAGATCTAAAATTTGAAGAGTACTCGGAATATCATGATTGTATGCATGCTGTTCGGTCTTTGTATGTGACAAATCTATTTTCGCCATGTCACTAGAAATTTCATCAGTTCGCCATTCTATTTTCATTAAAAAATTATAGCTTAAACGCAATTCTCGTATTTGTGTATTGGACAAATACTTAAAAAGAGTTGAAATGAAATGATGGAAGACCTCATCATAATCCGTTACAGTATTTGACAAAACGAGTGTATCAACAAAACATGTCTTAATGTCGTTCATAAAGGCAAAAAAGCTAATATCGTCAGACAAAAATTGCGTGTTCGATAAATCCAAATATTTGATATTCCTATACTGCAGTGTATTACTTTGGTATCTTTCTATTGGACAAGATGATAAATCGATATACTCTAATTTTTCAAAATTATCAAACGTTGCTTCTCGAAGTTCAGTTATCACACAAATTCCAGTAATTAGTGTTTTCAAACTTGTGATATTTGATGTGAAAATACCGGAGTCTGGTGAATTAACAGGAACGAACACGTCAATTTCAAGCGTTTCCAGTGTCGGTACGTATAGGTCAAATATATCACTTTCAAGTAAGTTGTCTTCTGCAGGTTTGTGATTAAACTTTATATTTAAGTTCTCTAATGATATCAAGGGCATAAACACTGATTCTGGGATGGATAGAAAACTGTATCTGAGTGTATTATTTTGCAGACTGAGTTTCTGTAAGCTATGTAATCCAACAAAAGCATCGCTTTCTAACTCGACCAACTGATTAAAGGAAAGGTCCAACTCGGTAAGATTTTGTAACATTTTGAAAGTTCCATTTCTGATTATTTCAATTTCATTAAATTTGAGGTTTACGACATGTACTCCAAGTGGGAAAATGGGAATAGTTGATATGTTTCTCTTTGAACAGTCCAAAATAAATAAAGGGTTAATTTTGCATCCATGACAAAGATTGTTGAAATCACAAGCGGCATAATCTTTAGAATTTACCAAGTGAAAAACGGTTAATAGTGTGAATAAAACTGTCCTTTTAAAACTGTAGATAGTCCTAAAAATAAGAAAAATATAAATCTTTAGATAAAATAGACTAATGGTTTAATTTTACTGTCTGCATTTCAATGAAATAGTCATCATATTGTTGTTTTGTCGGGACCGTTTGTATATCTTACTTTATGCTGGCGTTTTGTAAATTGCAGGTTGAACTGTAACCAAGACTAATTTACTTTCATCCCATTTTGACTCTGGTAGAAATTGGCTTCATTGGCAATGATACAACATCTCCTTGTTTTTATATTTACTATGTCTTACTTTATGAAATTACAGGCAAGAAATAAAGAAACTACGAAGGACAATCGGGAGGATCTCTTTGTATCTATTGGGAAGTTTAAATGTTAGACAATCGGATTATTTTTAATTGTAATATATTTGTGTATCAGATATTTACAGCTAATAAGTCAATTTGATGTAAAAAAAAAAAAAAAAAAAAAAAAGGAAATTTTTGGCATTAACATATTTTATTCTGTTTTATGATATTGATTACGAGAGAGGCAAAATATACTATAGGGATGTTCAAAAGTAGAATAACGAAAATACCGAACGCCAAGGGAAATTTAAAACGGCAAGTCCTTTATAAAATGGCAAAATCAAAAGCTGAAACACATCTAACGAATGGAAAACAAATGTCATATTTCTGACTTGGTACAGGCATTTCCTTATTTAGAAAAAGGTAGATTAAATATGGTTTTAAAGCTAGCTAAACCTCTCACTTGTATAACAGTCTCATAGAATTCCATTATATTGACAACAATGTGTGAGCAAAACAATAGGTAAAAACGTCAAAAATTGGGGTACAGAAGTCAACACTTTAATATAATCTTAATCACTATAAAAACAAATAACTGATTCATAAAAGAAACGGCAAAAGACACAAATTCATAAGTAGAAAACAAACTGGCAATCCTATGGCAAAAAAAAACGAAACATGACGAAAACACAAATAACAGTACACAATACACAACACAGAAAATTAAAGACTAAGCAAAACGACCCCCCAAGAAGACTGATTTCAGGTTCTTGTAAGTAAAAATCTGGTGGTAATTCGTATTCATCAGGTCACTTTCGAAGAATACAGGATTAGATTGTGGTTACGACAATTGGATGATTTCAATTTATGAAACAAATGATATTGCAAAACAAACCACAGTTGCACCGTTTATTTAAGAACATTTAACATGCAAAAATGTGGGACAATCAATATTCAAAATTTCACAAATTTGGACAATCGGGAACAAACCTTACACGATGCCACAATGCATTACAACGTAGTTTGCAATAAAAACATTTTCTTAGGCAAATCTTTACAAAATTGGAGGCAGGGGTGTACATTTTTCAGCTGTGATCTAAGATTAGTTAATTTGTATTACGTATGTTTGCTGCATTTGTTGTAGTCATTCATACATCATGTACACTGCGTATTTACTCTGAATTAACTACAGAAAACTCCTAACCTCAAAGTTAAACTTAATAACAACCAGATGATGCATAATAAAAATTGAAGATTTTGAGTCAATTGCAGTCAGTTGTGTCATATGAGTAACGGGTAGAAAGTATGGGGTGGGGAGAGTAAAAGAAGAAAAATAAAAACAGACGTCCGAAAAGACACAATGATCACTAGGCCATCCACTTTGCTAATGAGAGTTATAAAATAAACTTAAATAAATAAGATCAGAAGCAATTAAAATAGAAGTTCATACAGAACTTACCCTAAATTTTTCCTCGTAGTCATTGCAATCAATGTAAAAAAATAATATAAACTGGTATTATCAAAGGTTTTTCCCTCAAAGGTTAAAAAACGAGTTTAAATCGATTATAAGAATGTTCTATCTGTACAATAATTAAATGTGTTTTTGAAACGGGTGAATAACTTCTATTGATAAACATCTATAAGATATCATGAAATTCAAAAGATTTAAAATCCCTATCAATAATAAGTGAAAAGTACATCCATTTGAAAATAGAGAACTATACATAATGGCGTTTTTCAGTTTGATATGAGTTACACACAGAGACCCATATGTATATTCCTTCCTCCGTTCCTTCTTCGTCCTTATGCACAGTTTACAACTGTTACAGTGACCAACGACCTGCAAACCATTGGATTTCAATAGAATTTGCATTGTCTTTTCTTTTAACTAATGTCATTTATTTTTTCAGATATCCTATATTAATTTCATTACTGACACTATTTTTGATATTTTTTATCATGATGATAGTTTCATTTCATTTAAAAGAAACCCCAAACGATATATATATCTTATACTTGAAATTGTTTTGAATTACGATATCTCTTGAAATGATCGTTTATATTGGTTAAAGTCGAAGTATGTGAACGTCAATAAATTTAAGGATGTGCTTATATAGAATTTAAAATTGATGAATTAAGTCAGAAGCACATTGCACTAAAAATATTGGTTATGAAGCATTTAATATTTGCATCATTAGAGTAATCAGTATGACAGAGGTTTGATATTCCTTGGATTAAGCTATGTATGCTTTCTTTCTAACTTGCCTCGTAGAAGACGCAACACCCTCTTTTAATTGTGTTCATAATAAGCTTTACATGTGTTTTGCTGATACTAGTTTTTTGGGGGCATACTATTTTCCAACTAATGTGTAAGAAAAATGGATAACAGTAATTATGGTAAAAGTTTAAAAAAAAAATACATATGTATAGCTTATAAAAATATATTTTACTGTTTGGAAGACTCTTTGCCTGTTACTGAATTTACAAACAATTATGTTTTAACTATTTTTCAGTCATATAGAATTGAAAATGATTATTGTAAAGTTTAAAAGTTGTTAACTTTAGGTAATTATGGAAATAATATACAACGTGAAGAAAGACATAATTACAATTTGTATTGAAATAACAATGTTGTAAGTTTAAATTCTTTCCATTTAACTTTATTTTACCTTCGAGTTTTATTCTTATGTGCATATATAAAGAATAAGAGTCACGAACTGATTGGCAGATAACATTTGTATTACATTGGACATACACGATTTGTATTTCCGAAGAGGAGAAATATGGGATGTTGTGACGGATTGTCAAAATGTTTTCTGATCACATTTGGAATACTTTTCTTGGTAAGCAAAGTGTTTTATTTAATTATATATAATGTTAAACTGGTGTATGAAATAAGGAAAGTTTATACATAGGTATAAACTAACTTGCAACAATCAGTAAAATGAAAGGCTTAATATTTTCAGAAGTTAAAAAATTGTCAGGACGTTTTAGATTTTTCAATTGTTAAAGTGATATTTATAAAAAATCAAACTTTGCAACACTTTTAAAAGCTTTATTATAGAAATAACACAAAAACACAATCAATGTAGCAATATGGCATTGATCTAAACAAAACACATCTGATTTGTATTCTAAAGAAGCCTGTTGTTCATTGACCTACACTAGAACATAACATCTCATTTACCAATTTCTTTATAATAATTCCTTATAAATATGTTAATATCTAAGATAACAATATGGATAGGAAATATGACAGAATTATTACTTTGCCAAATTTTCCGATGAGGCTATATCAAACTGCGTATATTCAAATTCAAACATCCTGAAAGTGACACAAAAGGTTGAACCCGTTTTCTATTTTGAATTTTATGATGAATCTGAATGAGTTTTCAATATATAAGTTTGTCTTCCTTTCAAAAAACATTTTTCAAATATATTGCATTGCTATCCAATTTCACTTTCCCTACCAAAAAAAGAGACTCTCTAAAGGAGATAAACAAACACAAAGGCTGTCATAGTATTCTTCTGATCCACTCTTAAACTTCATTCTAATAAAACATAATTATTTTCCTTTCAGATTTTAACAAAATTTAAATCAATCATTAATTTAAAGATTGAGTTTTGCTACTTACAAAATAAAAATAGTTTGTAAGTTACCTACACTGCTCAATTATTGATCTCATTCGTATTGCTGTTTGCAAGTAACATGCAAGGACTTTTGTTAAGGAATTTGCAAATTTCATTCTCAATCTTTATTTTATGTATGAAAATGAAAAGGTTAGATATGAAATAAATATTTATGTGAGTGCCCCGACACATAAAAGTGAAATCACAAAAACACTGAACTCCGAGGAAGATTCAAAACGGAAAGTCCCTTAATTATCAAATGGAACAATCAAATGACAAAACACATCAAACGAATGGACAACAACTGTCATATCCCTGACTTAGTATAGGCATCCTCAAATGAAGAAAATGGTGGATTGAACCTGGTTTTATAGTGCCAATTCTCTCACTTGTATGACAGTCGCATCAAATTCCATTATATTTACAACGATGCGTGAACAAATAGACATAATAGGTAAAATTGTCAAAATATGGATACAGCAGTCATCACTGTGTCACAATCTCAAAATAAACAAATATTTAACAAAGAAGCACCCATCACATTTAACAACGACATTCGTTATAGTAAGATGGCGTTTCGAAATGAAAAGGAATTGTAAAATGCCGATCAACATAAAGTTTTTATCCAAATCGTCCCTATTTTTTTAACTTTTGAATCATCAAGTGATATATCATATAAACCAATCTCGTTATATATATTTCAGTTATTCGGTGGTGCGTGTTTGGGTGGCGGAATATATGTCCTTGTGGCAAAAAATGATATTCTGATATTGGCTCGTAGCGCCACTGATGGAGCTGTAGACACCATTGATGCACCATCTTTGATAGAAAGGGCCGCCCATGTCTTAATTGCCATAGGTTCATTCATTTTATGCATATCATTTGTTGGATGTTGTGGCGCATGCCTGAAGAGCAAATGTTTACTAAGGACAGTAAGTAAAGAATAAAACATAACGAAATAAACTTCCCGATTCTCAGCTGTCACGTTTTTCTCTTTATTTGTCTGAAGATTTCTACAATTATTGATTGAGTTGCATAGCTTTCAATTGCTAAACTTAAAAAAAAAATGTAGTAAAGTCATTTGGACGTTCAATATCTATATGAGCATGATGAGAGAAGCGAATGATACCATAGGGATATTCAAAAATAAGTCGGAAATTAACCGATTATTCCATACCAAAAATAGCCCTAAAACTATCAATTTTAGACAAATAACAGTTAACAAAACACACCATAGAAAACATAGAAAAATAACGACTGACCAACATAACCCAATGGCACCAAAAATAAAGGGTGAGCACTTGTGTTCCAGAAGGATAGGCAGATCCTGTTCGGCATGTGGCACCTTTCGTCTTGCTCATGTTAGTTCAAGCCCGTTCATAAATCTAATTTGGAAGGTCACATTCGAAGAGGACAGGGTTGTGATGGCGGCAGCTGGAACATATACAGTCAACCAACTCGTAATGGCAATCAAATGTTAAATAATATTTATGTAACTTGACACGAGGAATATTAAGAGCTGCCACATGAACTGATAACCTTTCGCCTTAAGGAAATTCCCCGTTCAACATTTTCTAACTTTGTACCTTTAACGCAAAGTAATGTTCTTCATAATCAGGCTATCAAATCTATTTGAGAAAATGAAAATAGAAATCATTATAAGACAAGACAAAAACACAATAATTTCTACTATTAAATTGAAATGCTTGCCTCTAAATGACGTTTTGGTTTTATTGGCAGTTTTCATATTGTTTTAAATTTCAGTACGTAATTATAGTTGGATTAATGATTGTTTTGGAAGTGGCGGCTGCAATACTGGCGGCAGTTTTCATGAACAAGGTACTTTTACATATGTTATGTCTGGTCATACCATGATATGAACGTGTCAAAAATGCAAAGCTTTGCCTTTCATACTGTAGAAACTTAGGTACATATAACTGGACTTTCTGTTATCTTTCACGAACAGATTATGATGCAAAAAGTAAACAAACTTCGTTTGACATGTTTGAGGAGACTTAATTATGACTGTTTGCTAGTGCAAATCGAGAAATAAATTTATGTATTTGGTTATGGATCGGTGCCATTCGTGCAGCCGTAATTGCTCTGTTGTGAACTAACCTCTCTATCAATTCGCAAATAAACTCATCATAGATACCAGGATTAAAATTTTATATTTACGCCAGACGCGCGTTTCGTCTACAAAAGACTCATCAGTGACGCGCGAATAAAAAAAAATTTAAAGGCCAAATAGAGTACGAAGTTGAAGAGCGTTGAGGAGCAAAAATTCCTAAGAGTTTTGCCAAATACAGCTAAGGTAAACAAAGGCAACAGTAGTATACCGATGTTTAAAACTCATAAATCGATAGAAAAAAACAAATCCGAGTCACAAACCAAAACCGAGGGAAACACATTAAATATAAGAGGAGAATGACGACACAACATTAAAATGTAGCACATACAGAAACGAACTAAGCATTAGGTAAGCTATTCCTGAGGTAGTAAAGCCTTAGTTTATCAATAATTCAAATTTTAATTGTTAACAGTTTAATTTATAATTTTGAACATGTCAAAGCGGTTGTCTTTTATACATGGCGTTCATTTCTGAACATGTTATTGATATTTCAACGTGTAATATATATCAAAAGGAAAACATAATAAAAGAAAAGATAATTATGATGGTACAAACTTTGCATACTGAAAGCATACCGCTGGTACATTTAACGATTGATTAGCATACTAGTAGTTTGAATGATTAATACTTATTACGATAATGCCTAAATCTATCTGACAGATGGAGACATACGCAAAAGATAATTTACAAACCATGTTGAATGACAACTACATTGGTCCATATGCTACTTCTAATGCTGTCAGCTTAGCATTTGACCTTGCACAAATACTGGTAAGTAGGAATTTGTAATATCAACCGATAATGACATATGAATGGCTCGTCCGGGCTCTCTGTTATTCCGTTGTATTTTATTTTCAGGATGATTATAGTGAAGTAGTTTTTATATGTAACTTAAAATATGTATTAAACTATATATTCAAAGGCTCCGGAATGCTTTGAAAATATTAATGATTTATTAGTATCTGGAAGATTGCTGCCAAGAGTTTTTTCAATATAATTTTATACAAACTTCAAAAAAAACTTATTCGACCTCGACATGGTAAAACAAAATGCATCGTTTCAAAATTTTCATTTTTAGTAAAATCATTATATTTGGTACAAAAAAGTCCTTATTTGTGCAATACTTAATTTAACAATTTAGCATGTTGAATTTTTAATTTGAATTGCTGTAATTTCCTTAATATGAATTTCTAATTAATTCAGCTTGATTGTTGTGGAGTGGTCAATCGAACTGAATATGCTTCTATAACCACATGGAATACAACATATGCGTATAATTCCAGCGGTGTTTACATCACAGCAAATGCAACTATACCTCTGACATGTTGTCAGTTTAACAATAAAGATGCTTTCCCTGATGAAATGACAACCTTCATAAATTCTATGGTGAACAACACATGTCCTGTTACTCAAACTGGAGCGCATACTACAGTAAGTTTCATCCCATGGACAGTCCATATGGTTAAATATAGTCAACAGTAGTATACCGCTGTTATATATTTATAATATCTTTTAATTAAAATTCAATTAAAATCTTCATTAGTTAAAAGATGTGGTACTAACTTTGGTAAAACAAAGTGTTTATCCAACATAGATAATGAAGACAATGTGTCTATGTAATGGTGATAATTTTCATTGATAACGAGGACTATGTACACTAGAGAGGAGTTAAGTTTTTGTGTTCCTTTGTGTGTCTGAATCGCGAAACACTTTATGAATCTTTCAAAACTAAAATTACATTAATCTAATTTTGTGAAACAAGCACTTTACTAAAACTGTTTCAATATTGTCATTCGATGGCATTGATCAGTGCGTACCTATCAAAACATGTAAATTCTCCGCCAATAATTCTCGATAATCAATGTCCTCTTTTATCTTTACTAACCTGCGTCTCTTAATTATAGATCCCAATGAAATGTTTTCTTTCTGCATTATCTCGATACCGAAAATATTGAAAGTACGTTTTAAAATTACTAGTAAATAGAAGAGCGGGATTTAACTTATTTGAACTTGCGCTAATCCTTTTTTCTACATTTATATGTCACATAAGTATATATCAAACACATTACATTAATGCACAGATTATAATCATTTTAGGGATGTTATGAAGCACTGAAAGAAGAATTCAGTAAATATTTCAACATAATGGTTGGTATTGCAGCAGGTATGGGTGGTTTACAGGTGAGTGTTTGATAAACGTTTTGTAAGCATAAATGAGATAAGTTATAAACTGAAAAGACAAATTTGGAATTGAAAGCATATTAAATTGTATTTATTAAAAACAGAAGATATAAGGTATCTCCATTGGTTATAAGCTTGTGGTTCAACACTTAATGTCAGTATTTACTTTTAAACACACGAACTTAAAAACTAGAGACTACATTATATAACACACATATGTTTGTGGAAATATAACACAGTAACACAAAGTCTATGATTGCTCTGACTAAAAAGTTAACAACAACTAAAGCTCATCGTACTACAATAAGCAAAAACCATACCAAATATTCAGATTTGAAAGTCCCAAAATGACAGTTGTAAACAATTTAAACAAGAAAACGAACGGACTGAATTGTGTACAATAGTTATCAAAGGTACCAGGATTATAATTGTGTACGTCAGACGCGCGTTTCGTCTACATAAGACTCGTCAGTGACGCTCATATCAAAATATGTATCAAGCCAAACAAGTACAAAGTTAAAGAGCATTGAGGATCCAAAATTCCAAAAAGTTGTGCCAAATACGGCTAAGGTAATCTATGCTTGGGATAAGAAAATCCTTAGTTTTTCGAAAAAAATAAAGTTTTGTAAACAGGAAATTTATAAAAAAAAAAAAGACCACATTATTGATATTTATGTCAACAGCGAAATGTTGACTACTGGTCTGGTGATACCCTGAGGGAAAAAACGTCCACCAGCAGTGGCATCGACCCAGTGGTGTAAATAGTGAACACGAACAAAATATTATATACACCAACAAACGACACCCACTGATTAATAGACTCCAGACTTAGGACTTGCAAACTAGACCATGTGTAGTTTGTTTTCGTATGGTTTGTTTAAGAAATAATTTTATACTGCCATGTTATATGCTTATTTTAACATGGGTAGGCATTACATTTATCAATACCTTTATGCAGAGTGTTAGCAGGGTATAAAATGTTGACAAATATAATGCCTACCCATGTTAAAACAAGCACAGAGTATGGTATGGTAGAATAATTTCGATTCTAAAAGGAAATGTTTGAACTTTAATATGTCTAAGCGGACTGTAAAAGGCATCCATTTTGAATTGATGAAGCCAAAACGCTATGTTAATCAACAGTTTCCCGATAAACAAATGAACAATTACATATAAACTTACTTTTAAATGATTTTATTTAATTTCCTAGTAAGCAACACCAACACAAATGCCCATTTTGATTTGCGGCGTTGTTAAAAACACAGCTGTCGTTACAATTTTTAAAATTGTGACGCCAAACACGTGCAGCCCGTTTTTATTGGAATAAGAGCATGGCTTTGTTTTGAAAGCGTGAGAAGACCATCATATTAGAATGTAATGTAATATACATTTATATTTCCTGTTATTATTTTATGTTTTACGTAATGATACTAAATGTTCATTCTTCTTTTTTTTTTCTTTTTTTTTTTTTACAGATAATTGGATTTATCTCAGCATGTTGTCTTATGAAAGAGGACAGAAAGACTAAAGATATTATCTAAATGTACCAATACACAGAATTTGGCGCTAAATCTTTAACTTGTATTTTCGTTTACATTTCAACTTTTATATATATTTATATTGTATTTCCTGGAGCAAAACAAAAATCATGTATTTTGATGGATAACAATTTGATTGGTAATGGAACGAATTCTTGTAGCTTTTCATAGTGTATGCAGAATGTGGACGGACCGAATCTAAAAAGTAAAACAAACTTGTTGACGTACTCCAGTGAGCAATGTTTCCATAATTCGTATATCATTCTTACATACTGTTTCTGTTTATTACAATGATATCAGTCAAAAAAATATTTACGCAAATTTTATACTTTTATCAATTTTAAGTTATCTATCAACATAATATTATATGATAAAATATTTTTTGAAAAAAAAAAGAAAAGAGATGATAAAGAAACACATTTACGTATAATGTATTTAACATTAAAAATTAAAATTAAAATTACTTAATATAGATAATTCTGTTTTAAGGATATATGAAGAGATGCATAACAATTAACCTAATTATGTTGAACTAGTTCTTTGTCCGGTTGACTTTATTTTGGGTTTTATCGGCATTTCAATATTTTCATAACATTTTGAGGATTTTCCTGATTTGTTTTTATCTATGTTCATCACGACCATTTTTTTTTAAAATCCTTCAGTTTAAGTCGTTTATTTTTGCTTTGTTATCATGTTTGTTGGCGTTTGTTTTTGTTACACTTCGGTGTTCCTGTTGTTCCTTTGTTTTTCTCTTATAGTTGATGTGTTTCCCTCAAATCGATTTATGACTTTTGAACACTGGTATACTACTGTTGCCCTTATTTCTTGCTTGGATCTTTCATAATATCTGACCTGTTTTTAATCCTATTCTGATATATCAAATGACAAAAATTTACCAAGTACAAATAATTAAATGTATTGTTTGTGTTCATGTCTTTCTGAAAATAAGTGTTTATCAATAAATATCTTTGCTGATTTTAAATGCATTGGTTTTATGTACGTTTCTGATACGTGTCTTCTGTACTATTATTTGTCTGTTTGTCTTTTTAAATACGTATGTACTAGAGAGACAAAAGATACCAGAGGGATGTTCAAACTCATCAGTCAAAAATAAACTGACAACACCATGGCTAGAAAAGAAAAAGACCAAGAGACAAACAATAGTACACAAAAAACAACATAAAAACTCACAGGCCCCACCAAAAACAGGTGATCCTAGATTTAGATAATAAATCATGTACGTGAACAATATACTTGGGTAAAACGCATCCAGAAATTTTAAAAGTTAACAAAAACAGAGGTTATTAATGTGATAAGATATACCAACATTATATAAATAATGAAGAATTAAATTATTAAGTCATTACTCCAGACGATGTTCCTGGCAATGTTTAGAAAATTTGACACTAAAATAGAGTTATAAGGGAATCTGACGACTGAAATAGAAAATTCATATTTTTTTAATGGGCTGATCGATTATCGGATACGACAATTTTTAGTGTTTCAACTTAGTAGCGACTAGTTTTCTTATATATATTCAGATACCACAATAGGCGTTTGATCTACAATTGTGTCGTATTTCCGATTGTGATATTTTGGCTGGATTAAGAATTAAATGCCGGATTATGGTTGCAGAGAAGGAGTCTGTTACTCTGTCAACGCACCCATTCAAGCTATTTTGGGATTTGAAGCAATTACCTCAGTTTTTTTTAAAGGTTTTTTTACCTTTTTTTAATATGAAGGTGTTATATCATTGCCAATTAGACAACTCCCTCAGAGACCAAATAACATAAAAGTTAACAACGTACGACCTTCAACAATGAGTAAAACCCATACGGCATAGTCAGCTTTAAAAAGCACGGAAAAGAAAAATATTAAAACAGTCTAAATGAGAAAACTTACCTCATTTGAGGTTTTTCTACCCATCAAACCAGATTCAACCCACCCTTTTTTCCCTAACATGTCCTTTACAAAGACAGGAAAGTGGCAGATGTCATCAAATAGTCCGTTTCTATGTATGTTAGCGTTTGTTTTTTGTTGCAGTTCAGTGATTCTGTTGTTCCCTTGTTTTTCTCATATATAGTTAATGTGTTTCCCTCGTTTTTAGTCTGTAACCCGGTTTTATTTTCTCAAAATATATTTAAGACTTTCGAATAGCGGTGTACTACTGTTGCCTTTATTTATGAACAAAACAATAATTGAAAACAAATACGATATATAGCATCACACGGCAACCACTGATTTACAGGATCCTGACTTTGGACAGACCCACACACAATGTGGCGTGGTTTAATATATTTGCGGCGTCCAACTATCTCCTAACCTGGAATAGTGGTGTAATGGCACAATATATGAACATGATATAAAATCATGAAAATCAGTCAGTGTAAATTCCTGGTCTAAAGCACAGACAATTGCCTCAGAAATAAAATGCACTATATACTTTAATATTAAGGTAGAGATAGGACATTTTTTTCTGAGAAAAGTGCCTGTGGTCCCAAGTCAGAAGCCTGTCATTCAGTAGTTATCGTTTTTCTACCACATAACATAGTTGTTTAATGCGATACTTCTAAACTTTCCGAAATAGCAAAATTTCGAATACTCGAAGGTTTGTCCCTCTGTTTATCCGCGATATGACATGCCTTGAGCTCAACAGCTAGAACTTAACTGCATCATCTAGCGCTTTTGTGAGGTCGATGTAAACGCAAACATGTATCTGTATCATCTTATGTATCAATGAAATGAACTCAGCTTCAGATATCTGGTAGTTTCAGTTCAGCTTTGGGATATGCTTTACGCTTAATCTCTTGCGCCAATTCAGGTAACTCTTGATCTTTTACAGATATTGTTAAAAGAGGGACGAAAGATACCAAAGGGACAGTCCAACTCATAAATCTAAAACAAACTGACAACGCCATGGCTAAAAATGAAAAAGACAAACAGAAAAACTATAGTACACATGACACAACATAGAAAACTAAAGAATAAACAACACGAACCCCACCAAAAACTAGGGGTGATCTCAGGTGCTCCGGAAGGGTATAAGCAGATCCTGCTCCACATGTTAAGCTGCTCACGGAAAAGCTCTGTTCTGTTTTTTGTTATAGTCTTTACGCTTGTCTGAACAATATCGGCTAAAACACTTTGCGCATTCCCACTTAAAGGGGCACTAGCTACGAGATGTATAAAAAATCTTAAGTTTGATTTTTTTTTTGTTCAATCAATAAAGAAAGTGAACATGGTGAAAATAGTGAAATAACAATTCGCTTTTTCCAGCCAAAAAGGTTCAACTTTGTCAAATTACGCTAAGAAACATTGATAATTTGTTATTCACTTGCAAGTGAATGAGTCGACCTCTTTAAATCCGTATTCATGTGAACTTCAATTTAACCCCTAGCTAGAGATTGACAACGCATGCATTGACGTGTACTGGTTATTTAAAGAAAAAGAATGTCAACAATGAAAGTGAAACTACGGTAAATCTGCAATGAGAAACACCTATTTTTAATCTATAAAATAAAATTAAACAGACCTATAAAAATCCAATTGCACGTGTTGGTTTAATCTATTCGTATCCTTATTTATGTTTATATCGCTTATATGGTCATCTGAGGTCAAATCGATCGTTGATTAGATGGCGTCTGGACTAAAAAGCCGAGTTCACTTGAAACTCTACAATCCGACTTCAGAGTTAATAGATTATCACGTGAACGCACTAGAGTTGATATTCGGAACAGCTCTAAGTAACTCTAGAGTAAGGCCCTGACCAAGAATAAGAAATAAAACATTCTCATTGGTTTGACGTCATTCAAGAGTTTCTCGAGTTTAACCCTGGATCGGTGAGGGTTGGAACTAGGGTACAAGGGGTTAACTCGAGTGGTTCAAGTAAAATCGTCACTGTTGAAACCCGAGTAAGTAAAGTTTACTCGAGAGTTTCAAGTAAACTCGGCCTATTACACACGAAACGAACCTAAATATTATCTACCCCATGCTCTGTAAACTGTTTATTTTAGACTTTTGATAGTTTGGATAAATGTTTTACATTGTTATAAATCAAATATGAGAATTTGAGTCAAATCGGTGATCATGAATTTGACAGCTAGCATTGGCTAGTGCCCCTTTAAACTTGTCGCAAGAAACATCAAGTTGTCGCAAGAAACATAATATCTGTCCAATAATTTAATTCGGATATGCATGATATGTAAATAATAGTTCTGATGCACAATTACTTCAAAAAGATTTATCTAGTTTAGTACAATGGGGAGAGGACTGGCAAATGGAACTTGAAAAACTGCACACGTAAGATTAAACGTTCACATCACTGACCTGCCCGTCTAAGTCGTCGAATACTCTCCTCCTGTCTGGGATTCATACAAAAAGCAACACATATCTCAGGTTGAGCAGGTACAGCGTAAGGCAGTCTTATTTGTCTTTGACGATTATAAAGACAGATCACCTGCAGCACCGGTTTCCAACTTAATAAAATTTTAGAATGGGAAAGTTTAGAAATAAGAAGAAAAAACGGCTACAGTTAACCAATATGCTTTAATATATATGGGGGTTAGTTGAAGTTCCAAAAGACAATTTAACAATATATCTGATAGACGTAGTAGGGGAAAACATAAATTTAGTCAAATAGCAACAAATAAAGTTTTCTACAAATTTTCATTTTATCCTGGCACTATCTCTAACTGAAATTTGCATTAGAATGGATACAAGGACGTATGTTAGTTATACGTCCTTGAATGGATATGCCACTTATGAAGGATAGCCTAAGGTATGTCTGACACCCTGGAATCCTTCATAAGTGGCATATCCACTCTAACATGTGAAGGACCACAACATGCACAACAACTTATTGAACTATCATTATATTTAAGTTTGAGAGGACGTTTTTTTTTAGGTAAACGGACAGAAAGTCACAGGACAAAAAGTCACAGGACATAAAGTCACAAATTTGATAGGACAAAAAGTCACAGGACAAAAAGTCACAAATAATTTGTTGACAATTGTTTGAATATATAAGAGAAATATTTTGAAATATTTACTTTTTAATACATATATTCATATTAAGAAATGTTTCATTATACTTGAAAAATCAAGATTTATTTCATTTTAATCAGGCAAAAGATACATTTCTTGGAACCATGAAGCCATTTAAATGCCAAACAAAATATTTTTTTGATAAATTTTGTGAACAAAGTTGGTTTATATACAATAGTTCAAGAAAAATACAAAAATATTTTTGTAGAAATAAGCGGTTTTTATTCAAGGAAAATAATCAGAAAAAATGAATTGTGACTTTTTGTCCTGTGACTTTTTGTCCGTGACTTTTTGTCTGTGACTTTTTGTCCTGTGACTTTCTGTCCTACATTCTTTTTTTTTATTGACCGAGTTAGTTGTCCTTCCTTAGAACTTTGTGGGACGATATTGTACAGGTACGTATGTACGCTTTGTTGTTTATGGTTAAGAGTTATCTTTCGGTACTTGGATCTATATTTTAAATCCATTCGGAAATTTGTTGTCAAAAAATGAAAATTCGGAAGATTTATTGTAGCTGACGTGCAGATGATTTGCAATCAATCAAACCTTTTCATACAACGTTGAAAAGCAATGACGACAATATGTTTGTTTTCCTTTGGATTTTACTCACTTTAAAATGTACAATATGTTTAGGAGATGAAGGACTTTATAAATCCAGCGATGATGTCGTTATTTTAACAAACGACTCTTTCTACCCGGCAGTGCTTGGTTCAGAAAACGCATGGATAATTGAATTTTACAACAGCTGGTGTGGCCATTGTATAAATTTTGCTCCTAAGTGGAAAGAATTTGCCACTAATACAAAAGGTTTGATTACCATTGTCTACTGATGTTAATATTGAGCGTAATTTTTTTCCATTATTAACCTGTTAACTAAGAAAAAGGGACCCATTTTGGGTATCGTGTCTGTTTGCCCTGATTAATTTTCTTCTGGGCTTCTGGGTTTGTCCACCCAATGTTCATTCGCCCATCATATCCAACTATTGTGGTCGTCACATGATTTTTTACAATACACCGTATCGCTTTAGTCTATTCCCAGCTGACCAGGCCACTTGAACTTTGACGTCATACAATAATCACTTTTCCAATGTGGCATCAGATATTTAGTCTTATGATGTCAAAAATTTTACGGGTACCTGTGTGATATCCAGTAATGGTGGACAAATAGCGATAAGGTGTATTCAATTGTTTAAATAAAATTGAAAATGGAAATGGGGAATGTGTCAAAGAGACAACAACCCGACCATAGAAAAAACAACAGCAGAAGGTCACTAACAGGTCTTCAATGTAGCGAGACATTCCCGCACCCGGAGGCGTAAATGTATATTATAAATTGTCTCTTGCAATAAACAAAATTTACGTTCTTGGTGTTTAGCTATATTTTGCCTCTGAATGACCTGAGATCTACTCCAATCACCTTTTCAGGTCAAGCAACAATCACTTTATAAATGTGACCTCAAATGTTTTGAATTATGATGTCAAAGTTCACGCAAACCTGTGTGATTTTACGTAATTTGCATACAAGTGTAAATGTGTCCATTGATTATCAATGGAAATAGGCGTGCTACATTTTTTACATGTATGTACATCTGTAATAACAGTCTGCACCAAAAACTTTTTCAACGTATACTAGTCCGAAGACCAATATCCTGACATTTTTCATATTGGTCCAAACAAATTTTTGCAAAAACTTACTAGTCCTAATGAAATTTTACTAGTCTGGGGCATCGGACTAGACTAGTGGCTAACCGTGCAGACTGTAAAAAAGTAAATAAAACAATTGGATTCCTTATTAAAAAGAAATCCAAATATATAGAATCAACCACAGTCATAAACAATGGTAAAGGGGAATGCATACAAAACGCTAGTCACATGGTAGTACGACCAATTGTGGATACACCAGTCCAGTATGGAATTCATGATACCTTAAAACAGAAATCAAATTAACAGAATTGAGATGGTTAGAAGAAGAGGAGCAGGTTATCAAACAAACACCATAACCACCCCAGTGTTATAGCATATCATGATCACTGTCATTGATGCCCCAACACCTGAAATGGACAACTCTAGAACATACATGTAGAAGGAAAGAAGCAAGACTCACTATGCTCTATAAAATAGAAAACAACAAATTAAAGTGGCCATATTAAAGGAAGATTTTCTATTACCACTGTCTAGAAACATGAATGCCAAATGCTTCCAACTGCAAATGTACTATTGACCTCCAGTGATTATTGTAAAAAATCATTCTTCAGAAGAACCATCCCAGATTGGAACGCTTTCCCTCCCGGGGTTGTATTAGCACTGTCAGTTGAGGCTTTTAAAGCTTTGACGACAAAGATGATTTAAAGGGGGTGGTTCTGTTTGGGCACCAAACCATGGCAGTTTAATCAGTTTGTTGATTGTGACCATTATCTGGCAGAAGCAGAAGTACAAAGTAGATAAATTAAAAGGTATTAGGTCCATTTACCCTAATTATATCTTTGTCCTGGGTTCGTTCACCCTGAGCTAAATGTTTGCAAATACAGTTTATGTGCCCTGGGTTCGTTCTTCCTACTATAAACAAACATATTAATATAAAGGGCATTAAAGTTTAATATACTTATTCAGATATTTATATGATATATTCTTGAAATTTATGAAAACATATGGAAGTACATTTGTACATGTATTTAAAAGTTGATGGCATTTTTTGAAGAATTGATTGTTCAATGCATACAACAAAATGTAATATAAATTCTCACTGATTGTTGTAATACTTGTCTTTGATGGATTAATAATAAAAATAACACATGTACAAAAATGTACATGTTATAGTAGTCTAAGTTACAATATATACTACATGTACATAAATTGCCTGAAAAGAATTAATTTGTTACCAAATATCAATAAAGATAAATACATTGTATTCCACTATATATATATATATATATATATTCTACTATCATGACTATGCAAATGGAAGAGAATATATATATTACAAAATGTAGTTGCCGCAATACAAATACATGTACCAGAGACCTCCTAGGCCTGTCAACTGTCATTGACCGTTAAAATTTTGATTTCGAAGGAAAGAATTTGGTATGAATAAGTTAAAAGATTGTTAAAAGATTTGTGGCCAAAGGGTGGCACCCCTCAATAAGTAAAAAAACCTAACAAATACCATCATGACAATGTAAGCCAATTAATATGCAAAGAAAAATGGTCTAAACAATTTTCACCTTTATTTATTTCGTTCCAAATACCTCTGACTCTAATCATACTAATGATGCAGTTTGAGTTTCTCACTGGAAACCTTGAACAGGGTTTTCACCAGGAATTTTTCATAGTGAGTCCTGGGACTCATCACTTTATAAATGGTGAGTCCAGGATGCATGTATTTCTTTGTGTCTAAAAATAATGAAATACATGTATATATATATGATGAAATAAAACAAAAACGATTCATGTTGGATTGGTAGAGTTTGGCTGCCTTTTAATTTACTGACAGTACAGAAGTACATGCACAATGGATTTCACAAACATGTAAATCATGAATCAATAATCATAATTTTTATTGTTGAAAAAAGATGCAGTCAGCTTAATTAAAACAACGATTAACATGATTAATATGCAAATAATATAGTAACACATTTTTCTTTGTGCATGTACATTGTAATTTAGAGTACAGAACTATAATTATGCAAATATGCATACATGATACATGTACATGTATGTTCATGATATTTAACATTTTTGAATGGCTAAAAATTCATACTACTGCATACCAAACGAAATTATTATAACATGTACAAATGTATATGTACAAAACTGGATATGTTTTATGGGTGTAACAATAATTTTAAGGGGCGGCAAACTATTCTTTTTATCATGTTTATACATACATGTACATGACATGTTCAAAATGATGTATATGTATTTGAAAAAAATATTTTAAAGATATATTTTTTCTTTTATTCATTATCAATGATTATTAAATACATACTGTAAATTCAAAATAATTGCAATATTTGATCATATTTGAAGGATGGAAAAGAATGTGAGATTGATTATATCAATTTCAGTAAAAACTGTATGTCTGAAACTAAAAAGAAAAATGTTAGTATTGGGATCATCACCCAGCCACATAACATGTATCTTTATTATATATGCATTAATAAAAACCTCACAATAGTCAATTCATGTTTTATTCTGAATTCACAATATTATAATGGATCAGTAATTAGAATACAATATTGTCAATCATTATTTATTTATGCATGAACCATGATCTTTTTATAGAAATAAGGTTAACTGTTGGACAACATGTTTTGTTGTACTACTTTCTCATACGTTTCCCTTGACATTTGCTTGATGTCTAATGGGAATGATAGTCAAAACTCATATAAAGTACAAACAACTTCACATATATATACAATCATATGTAACAATGTAAACATATTTTGTTATTGGCACTCATTGCTTATATACATGGACATGTAGATAAAAGAAGATGTGGTATGAGTGCCAATGAGACAACTCTCAATCAATGTCACAATTTGTGAAAGTAAACCTTAATAGGTCAAATAACTGTTTTCAACACAAAACCTTGGCTCACACTGAACAACCTGAAGCTATTACAGGCCCCAAAAATGACAAGTGTACATGTTAAACCATTCACACAGGAAAACCAAGGGTCTTACATGTATCTATATACAAAAAGCAAAAAACAAGAAACACTTATATAATTATGAACAACAGGTTCCTGACTTTCATGTACAAAATGTAGGACAGGTGCTAACATGCAGGGTATATATACCTTGAAATAGAGTTGCTATGTCCCTTTAAACAGGGGACATGGACGTCGCACCAAAAAGATGTGAATTTCCTGCATTTTGACAGGAAATAGGAAGAAAATTATTTAATGCTTGTTTGATATTTAAGACTTTATTTAATTAACAGTTTCATGGTAATGCAAACCAGTTATCATGGATATTATGTTGTGATAACAGCCTGAATATTATGAAAATTAAACCTTTAAAAGCTTAACATTGGTAATTTTTCTTCCATCAAGAATTTTATGCACCCTATAAAATTGCTTTATATTAATTTCAGGATGGCAGAAAGTGATTTCAATTGGAGCAGTTGATTGCTCACAGAATAATAACATACCACTATGTAGAAACTATGACATACAAGGTTACCCAGCAATAATTGTAAGTACATGTATTTATGTTGTCCTGTAAGACTTATGACATACATGTACACGATAACCAAGTGTTCATGTCGTCCTGTAGAACTTATGACATACAAAATTTCCAAGTATTCATGTTGTCCAATAGACAGTCATCTACATAATATTTCAAATTAAAAAAAAAATAATCTGCAATCAACACCAATTTCTTGTTATAAAAGAAAATATGAAGAGATAACATAGGACAATCCCTAACATGGTTCCTGTCTTGGGTCAGGCACCTGAAAAGCATACATTTTTTTTTAACATACATAACATGTACAATGATGTATCAAATACTAATAATGAAAGATTTGTACCATACATGTAGGATGACTGTTGTACATGTATGAACTGTTGTACATGTATGAACTGTTGCTAGTGTAAGTTTTTATCTTTATTTTTAATGAACTAGTGTAGGGTCATGGAGTATCCAATGATCAATCACCTGTCATTATTACCTGTTGACGTGCCAAATTTTAATTGATGGAAATGTATGCAAATCAATTAAAACTTGGTACGTGATAAAAAAAAATTGCAACATCTGTCCTTTGTGTTCAGTTGTTGTACTTGTCATAAAGTTAGAAATATGAATTACTAATCAAATATTCTGGCCAAAAATAAAAGTATATTGTATACTGTGAATAACAGTGGAAAACATATTAAAAAAAAGCTGATTGAGTATGTTCTGATGCCAGATTGGATAAATTTCTATCAAATTGAAATTGTGCATTCTTTTACCAAATTTACAGTTTAAATCATAGTTGAAAAATAATTCTGAACACTGAAGGTTAATATTGCATAACTATGGAATGAGACAAAACATTTTCAAAATCAACAGCCTTTAACCATATTATTATTAACCATAGAAAAAAAACCAGGATAGAAATTTATCCAATCTGCCGTTCTTGATCCAAAGAAACTTCAAATTAACGGTTGTCAGTCTGTTTTCACACATTGTGATTCAGCTGTAGTATTCGATGGATCAATTTTTTTCAGGAATTTATTCTGTTTGTCATGGTTGTTGGGACTGGTAAAAGTATGATAGCTTTTAATTTAGAAATTTTAGGATTTCAATATACATGATATAGGACTTCCAATTGCCAAAATATATAAGTCAGACAGGACAG
This sequence comes from Mytilus edulis, assembly GCF_963676685.1. Classification (NCBI taxonomy): domain Eukaryota; kingdom Metazoa; phylum Mollusca; class Bivalvia; order Mytilida; family Mytilidae; genus Mytilus; species Mytilus edulis. The sequence goes on from NC_092345.1 coordinate 13,069,200, forward strand.
ACAGACAGTAAAGTATACAAGTGCTGCTATTCATCCGTCACATAGTGTTATATTATAAGAGAGTGCTTTGATAAGACTTAACATGTTTAAAAAACATTTGAATCAATGGAAAAAAGCTCAATTTTAATTTTATGAAATATTTAGAATGTTTCTCCAGGTTTTTCTGTAGGAACATTTTAAGGTCTTGATTTTTGGTCTGTTCCAGGGTTTTGTATATAACTTTCACCAGTTACTGTGAAAACTTCATACCTCTGACAGAGAAATAGGCCAACATAAATTTTTAAAAAGATTGATACGATTTTATATAATTTTATCTTATTTTCTGTTCTTGAAATCAGCTCTTATATTGAAATCAATACAGAATTGGCAAAGAATGTCAATGATACCATTGTGTACTTTCTGATTCTACAAATATCAATATATAGACCAACACTTGCAAATGTTATAGGCTTTTGTTTCATGCTAAAACTTTTTGGAATGTATTTCTTGAAATTGACCAGTGATTTTATCCTTTTCTTGGAAGTTATAAATTCTGAAATAAATTTGATATTATTTAGGCTTTCTTATTTATTAATGGGTTGTTACTATTATTGCAATAAGGATGAACGAGGGAATGTGTGGAAGTGAATATTTATTTGTAACAGTACAACTCAACAATACAAAACAAAAACAAAAGATACAGATAACAAAAAATCTGAAATCCATACAACCTTTTTTTTTTAAATGTTAAATATATGCAGGTACTGTAAATTAAGTAATTTTGCAATATTTTATTATTACTAAGATTGTGTTAGCATATACAGGTGTTTAAAATTAGAAAGTTGCATTTAAAAAATTTTGATAGCATCTGCAGGTACACGTACACTATGATAAGTCTTGCATTTATAAGTCTTAATTGTTCAACAAAAGCAAAAATAAATAAACCCAAACATAACTTAATTTACAGTACCGGATATACGAGGAACAGCTTTATTTCCTATGATTTCTGTGTAAGCCCTTAAAACTGCTGTCATTCTTTTTATCATTATTACAATTAACATTGTTGTAGTTTGACATCAGTCACAAATGGCAATGTCTAGATTCTCTTTGTGAAAAAGAAACACAGAGATATTTAAAAGAACTTCTCTTAAGCAAAACCATTGACAAAATATTGATGCTATCCAATTTGTATTGTTTTAGTTTTTTCCACCACATGCTGATGAAGCCTACAGAGGAGAGGCAATCCATGATCAGGATACTGATTCCATTGGTCGAAGAGTTATAAACTACATAGGTCAGTTTGTAGGGGACAGTAAACCTCAGTCATGGCCAGCATTACAGCCTCTCAGGTAAGAGAATCAACTACAAAAAAGACATAAGATACCAAGGGGTCATGGAAAATTTGTAATTCAAGAAACAACCTGGCATGGCAAAAAACAAAAGACAATGAAAAAAAAACATACACTAATGATAACCAGAAAATTAGACAACCACACTAAAAACAGGCAAATATATCACATGATCTTAAAGAGTTGGCAAATCTTGCTCCATGAGTTATAACACTTGTAAAAATAACCAGACAACCACACTAAAAACTGGCAATTATATCACATGATCTTAAAGAGTTGGCAAATCCTGCTCCATGAGTTATAACACTTGTGATACTTCTATGAAGTAGGTGGTAATAATGATACTTAAATGGGAATAAATAAATTTCAGTAGTTCATAAATATTCTTTGCATTCTTTCTATGTTTCAAGAATACATGTGCACTTTATTATTGGGTTTTTTTCTGCACAATTTCAGCTGATTTACAGAGAAACTATTAAACAAGTAAGATGTTTGCTGCCATTAAACCTTGTTTTATCCCAACATACTACCTGAGATACAAATCTATTCCATACCTTTCTTCTCTGTTTTAAAACCCTCATACAAGTACAATAAACATTGATAAACACATTAAAACCCTCATACAAGTACAATAAACATTGATAAACACATACCAATACACTGCAGTAGAATGCAATGGAATTCCAATATTTATAGATTATCCGTGATCATCTAAACGCGAAAGCGAGAAAGGCAATCGAGTTGAGATGAACAATGATAATCTTTTTATTGCTATTTTACCTATGACGACGTTGTCAATTTCATGTCAATTTCGTTAGCAACGCCACGTGCATGCTTAGTTTCTAGCGATAATTTTCCATCTCAAGCGAGTAGCATGATATGAAAATTATCACAAAAAAAGATCAAAGGAAAAATGCACAAAATAGCGATAACCACAGTTATCTATTTTCCTCGTTAATCATAAGACAGAAGTAAAACAATATGAGTTTAATGAAATAGGCATCTAAAATTTAGGGATTGGATGTAAAGCAAATAACAATCAATTTTTGTATCACCATATATTATTTATAAGTTAAGTGTATGTAATCTTAAAACTTTTAAAAGGATTTAAAAAAAAGGCTGCATACAGCTTTATATGATTTTCTTACTTATTGTAATTTGTTCTTTATATCCATGATATGAACAAAAAATTGAACAAGTCAGTAAACAATAATCGTTTTGTGTATATATATTATTATTGTTTCATGTTGTGGTGTTGTACAGTGTTTGTCTCAGATAAATGTGAAGGTTTAAGAAATGATTTAAAAATAAAGCATTGATTGTTTTTCCAAAAGAGGTTGCATTAGATTTTAGTACATGTATGTCATTTTAAGGGCATGTATGGCTCCTGAGTTTACATCTCTCTATAATAAGGATAATCTGTTATTTTCTATTTATGGAAATGGCTGAGAAAACTTGAAAGAAATAGCCCATGATATAAATTTAATATTTTTCAGTGCTGTAGAGCAGATTTGGGAAGAATCCAAAGATATACATAAACATGTCATTCTACTGTTTGAACATGAAGAGTCTTATATTGGCAGACAGGTAACAATTCTAAAGCTTTAAGGTATCAAAGCATACAACTTTATCTTTTTTTTTAATCTTATACACAATGCTTATTACATGTACCATAAAACACAGATCAATTTTCAATTTTGGTGGCATCACTTTTATAGTCATCTAGTTATGTCCCTTCATAAAGTTATATGCAGGTGTATCTGTACCATGGACACATTCTCTATTTATTTTCTTATAATAAAAGAAATATTTCTTAATAGAAAGTAAGAGTCATGTTTAAAAAACAATGATATCATTTGTTGTAGCACACATTTTTTAAAGGAGTTGTTGCTTAAAATGGATTAAATTTGTTATCTTTTAATTTGGACAACTTCATGCCAGTTAGATTTTATAGTCAAAAACCACATTTAAGCATACTGTTTCTGCTGTTTAATCAGGACTGTTCAATGTTTACTAGTTTTACCCAGAATAACTGTACTAATCTTACTAACATGACTTATGCTCACCCAAGAAAGGGAATACAATTTATTTAAATTACAATTTTTTACAGGTGATACTAGATTTATGCCAGTACCAACATTTGTTGATAAGGACGGTAACCAATCAAAACATAGTAAAGTTTGGAGTGACACATTTACCCTCCTTATTCTTACTCCATGGTGATGGAAGGTTTGAACATATAGCCAAGTAAGTCAATAATGATAACAGTGCCAACAGCCCAGTTATGATGCTATTAGTATTCTTCAACTAAAATGTGTATAGACTATAGACCCAGTTTTAGTCCAAAGTTCAATCAGTTTAAATGATGTCATTAAACACTTGCCTCTTACTGTGACACAATAACATATTAGAATTAATTGTGACATCGGAACTGTGCGGGAAAAGTAACAATGTAAGAGTCATTAATTCACCAATTTTTATACGCCCGTCTTTTAGACGGGACGTATAAGGTATACCGTTGTCCGTCTGTCCGTCCGTCCACACGTCCACACTTTGGACAATAACTCAAAAACACTTTCACCAATTTCCATGAAACTTAAGTGAATTGTTTAAATCTATTGACGTAAGCTCCCTTTCGTTTTTTTTTAATTTCAGATTTTAAGTTTTGGATTTATGGGGCTTCATTCATAAAAAAGGGGGGATATTCAACACTTCGGACAATAACTCAAAAAAGCTTTCACCAATGTCCATGAAACTTTGGTGACTTGTTTATATCTATTGATGTAAGCTCCCTTTCAATTTTTATAAATTTCAGATTTTAAGTTTTGGATTTATGGGGCTTTATTTATAAAAAAAAGGGGGATTTTCAACACTTCGGACAATAACTCAAAAAGGCTTTCACCAATGTCCATGAAACTTTAGTGAATTGTTTATATCTATTGATGTAAGCTCCCTTTCAATTTTTATAAAGAAGTAGGTCCAGTAAGACCCCTTTTTGGCCCCAAAATATAGCAGTTTTACAAAATTGTTAAAATGTATACTTTTAGTTATTTATTGGACAGAAGAATGCTTCTGCTACATAAATATGGGCTGTTTGACAATACTATGTACATATATCGAGTAATAGCACCATTTAGTCATGCTAAATTACTGAAATCTTCACAATTCTAGCATTTTGGTTAAATTTTAGACGGTTTCCGTGTAAAACGAAAGTGGCCGCATTCGTGTTCATCCAAAATATTTAAATGTAAGTTGTATTTGATGATAATACATAACATATATAAAGGTTGAGGATGAACACGGATGTGGCCACTTTCATTTTTGACAAAAACCATCTTAAAAGTGACATTTTTCACCATATTTGGTAGATTTTTCATATTTGAGCTTGAATGGGAGCGATTTTAATGACTAAATTAGTTAAAATCTTTCACATTAATTAATTGAATTAAATTAAATAGACACTTAAGTGATTAAAAAGTGGTCAACATCTTTCGTCAGATAAACCTGAAATTTGAGGCCAAAATCAGTCCTTACCGGACCTACTCCTTTAGATTTTAAGTTTTGGATTTATGGAGCTTTATTCATAAAAAGGGGGGATTTTCAACACTTCGGACAATAACTCAAAAAGGTTTTCACCAATGTCCATGAAACTTTGGTGAATTGTTTATATCTATTGATGTAAGCTCCCTTTCAATTTTTATAAATTCAGATTTTACATTTCTGTGTTATGAATTTTTATGCTTAAAAAAGGGGGGATTTTCCAATTTTGGGACAATAACTAACACTTTCACAAAATTTTATGCAACTTTGAAAAATTGTTTATATCTATTGACATAAGCTCCCTTTTCCATTTTTATTAATTTTAGATTTTACATTTTCTTAAATAATGAATTTTTATACTTAAAAAAGGGGGATTTTATGAAACTTTGGTGAATATATTAATGTAACATCCCTTTTGATTTGTATATATATTTCTAGTTGATCATATAAATTCATTTAAAGCATAAAAGACAAGTTAAAACAGCAACGGGCGTATCATGCGCGAAAGCGCAGCCCTTTATTTAAAAGATTTAATGGTTAATGAGCATAATGAGTACTGTTAATTTCAATACCAAAACAAAATGCATATAATTTGTTGATTTATACTGTGCTTAAGTTTTCTAAAATAAACTTAGATTGAAGGAAAAAAAACATGCACAATTATCTTTGTTTCCAAAAAGAACAAAAGCTTGAATCCACCAAACCATACCTGTCAACTGACCCGGATTCTGCGGGTGTGACCCGAGATTTTCACAATTCTGAGGGATCACCCGGATCACCCGCCGGGTCATTGAAATAACCCGGAAATTCCGAAAATGACTCGATTTCACCCGTATTTCTTAGCCTTCAGATTGATTTTCATAAGTAATATTCCTTTGAAATACCGGCAAATTCGTAATTCTTCCATGAACATGCAGTTCATCTAGCTATGTAAACTGTCAAATTAAGTGACCCATTAAGTGCATTGCTTCACTTGACAGCTTTGGTGTCAAACACACTGTTGCCAATTACCTTAGCTTTAGGTCGTAAATAAATTGCCCTGTTGTTTTACAAAGATATTTCAACTAAGAGTTACTTCCCCTTATTTGTCACCATTAAAAATTATTCCTTATATTTACGTTTTATGGGTGAAAAAGATTAAATCATAATAATATAAAATTCAAATACATATTGAATAATAACTTTTCATTATTTTTATACCTTTATACAATTTTTTAAAAAAAGTTGAAAATTATTGTTTACATTTATACTTCCTTTAACTGTATTACTATATTTTATCATAGTCTAATTTCCTTGTCAATCAAGAGATGAATGTTCATCCATGTAATACCTCTACATGGTATGTTTAAAGGCTAGTAGTCTCATTTTAAAATTACATTTGAAAAATTAATTTTAGATGATGACAAAAAGTCAAGGACATAAGATTGTGATATACAAGTTTATAAAAATCTTTAAAAGTGTAATGAAATAATAATAAATAAGATTTAAAATGACTTAACCAAGTGAACATGCATTGATGTTTTGGTATCTTTGATATACATTATAAGAAAATGTACCATAAATACTGAAATTCAGCTCGAAAAAGTTCGTACGCGTTATGACCTGAGATTTGATTCTTCAATGCAGGTCATGACCTGCATTTTCATCGTCACAGGTTGACAGGTATGCCAAACTATATAGGGAAGTGCCATATCGTTGAAAGTCTGTCCTCCTGGTAAAAGGAACTGTAATACTATTATATTGTTATTTAGTTTCACAAATGCGAAACAAAATATGTATTATATATGAACTGTTATTTTTCTCTGTAGCTATGTACTAGTTTATGAGAATAAAATCATTCATTCATTCATTCATTGAATATTTTAAGTAAACATTAGAAAATACAGCTAACTTTAATCTTTAAGTTGTTAACAGCTAATTTTAAAATAAAAAGAAAGGTAATGAAAACCTTAAAGTTAATTTCAAAACAACTTTTCAAATTGATTGATTTATTTAAAATTTGCATTCATGGATATCTGTTCTAGAACTGATCAATCAAAGCATGTATGTACATATATGTAGATATAGACCAGGCTAAGACTAAACATTGTAATTTGTAATTCTCCATAATGTGAGGCAGTTGCAAGATCTGATACATAAATGAGAATCTACAGTTTTGATATAAAGATATTTTTCTATTTTAACAGAGGAGTTGATGACCGTGACACCATTGTAGCTATTATTAAAAAGCTTATAGGTGCTGATCAGGATAATAATGAAGAGAAACTAGAAAGTCCTAAGATGGCAGAACAAACTGTTAAGAATAAGATGCACACAAAGGCTATCACTAATGGGTAAGACTTTTTTCACTTATGAATACCATTCCACAATACTGGTTATTCTAATTTTGCCTACATTTATGATTGTGATTTTTGAACAATGGAGTCAAAAATAAAAGATTTATTATTGCAGTTTCAGCTGTATGCATACAAGTAATTGATAATGCAATTTGAAATGTGAGCTTTAATTTTGTGAAAACTTTCCCACCTTGCAAAAATTTATGATTTTACAATAGTTGTTAACTATTGATTGCCACTTTGTGTGGGTTTTATCCCCCAGCTCCATTTGGATTGGAAAATAAGCTGGAATGACAAATTCCAATTATTCTCTTTATCCTGGCATTTGACAGTGTTGAAAAAGGAAATGACCATTTCAGATTACATTATTTAAAGTTTCTTTAACAGCACTCACAATTAAAATTAGAAATGATTATTTTAGATTACATCACACATATATAACAGCAAGCACAATTTGTTTTTGTAATAAAAGACTTGTTAGGTGGAAGTCAATGAGACAACATCTTAAAGACCGGGTATATATTATCAAAAATCAATGTGATAGTAAAATATACCTCAATATCTTTTTCTTTTCTACAGTAAATTTTCAAATAGAATACTGCAATAATAAACAATATCAAGAACTTAAAATTATATCATTTTTACGGACATCTTTATTTGTGTATGACACAAATTGCCTTTTTCAACAGTTGTGAATTTTAAGATAAAAAAATGTTGAAGAAATATGTGATTTATATTTTAGGACAGTTGTATACATGTCAGATTTAGAGTCAGCTTTATCCTACAGCTTCAGACAAGAAATAGCTATACAGAAATCTATTGACGGAAAAGCTTTACAGGCCCTTAAAGATTTCATTAGAGTTCTTACAAAGGTATTCTTAATTGTATAGAAATTATCTGAGTTTGTTAGATAAATGGAAAAGATATTATAAAATACCAACTATATCTAAACAAGTAGTTCTTTTGCAGTATACAACTTTTTAAGCCCCTGCCAAGTAGCACAGACATTAAAGTTGCTGTATGTCCTAAAATTGGTTTCTGTTCTCTAACTTTAGTTTACCTGAACGAAATGTCAACAAACACAAATAAATTGTAATTTGGGTGGTGTCACTTTTATTACGAGTTATGTCCCTTTATGAATTGAAAATTCAGGAAATTTGTTGTCTCTACACTCTAACTTTACATTGCCACAGCCAAATGAACTGAAACTAATACATAATGCTTATTACTACCAAACACAAATCAATATAAATTTGAGTGACATTACTTTTTTTCGGTTCTTGAGTGATGTCTCTTTATAAATGAAAAAATGGTGAATTTTCCGTTTCCACATTGTAACTTAACTTTGCATAAACCAATGATATGAAACTTATAGGCAATGCTTATTACCACCAATCACAGATCGATATTAACATAACTGTTTGTTATTGAACAGTAAGAGTACTCAAACACCCAATATCTATTGACAACATACATATTACAAGAGGGGGGCATCTAAGTCTCATGGAAACATTCCTCATTTACTTTGAATTTAAATTTCTTTCAAATTAACTTGTAATCTATTTACTTTTCTGTATCAGTAAGTAAACTGTATATGTTGTATTTTTATAGTATTTCCCAGGTGAAGATTATCTAAAGAAATTTTTACTGAGAATAAAGACATGGATTGATACTGTATCGTCAGGACTTACAGGAGAAGTCTGGGTGTATTATATAGACAGTTTACAGGTAAATAGAAGTTTGATTTTATTCATTGCTATATGATCACTGCTGAAAAGTGTTTAATTCAAAACTTGTAAATTGGATTGAAACTTTATAATGCTGATTATACTGTATAGTTCTCTTCTGTGAGACAACACTTCAAATTTTTGTTATCCCTACTGAAAACATGGAATGTTTAGTCAAGTTTAAAAAAGAAGGGGATTTACTTTGCCCGATATTCATGCAATTTCTTGATACATATTTACCAAACTAAAACAGTGGTGTAGGCTGTAAGGGGAGAAAACTACTGACTGTTTTATTTATTTGTAGTCTGTAAGAGGAGATAATTACTGATTGTTCATTTATTTGTACTCTGTAGATACCTATTTACCAGGAAAAATCAGCAAGATTGGATGTAAGGGGAGAAAACTACTGATCATTTTGTTTATTTGTAGTCTGTAAGGGGAGATTATTACTGATTGTTTATTAATTTGTAGGCCCAAGACCACAATTAATGACCCCGCTTTTCGTTGTTCACGAATATAGTTCCCTTTAATTATAGTGTATTTTTTCTTTATTTTTTTCTTTCCCTTTCTCATTCATTTCTTAGCTTTTCATGGGTGGAAATGATAGAAGAGAGCTGAAATAAACTTTTGGATGTTTTATTTTAACTGATTTTAATAAGGAAAGAGTGATTAGGCCAGGTGCAAAAAGGTCATATTTACACTTTTCGGAACATCTCTTGACTTGCCTATAGGGGTATGGATGTGTATTGGCCAAATTTGTATGATGTAAAGATGCAATTTTTCTGAAAATTGCATAAATTTTTGGACTTGTACTGTACATTACACACACAAAAAATTAGACAAAAAGAATAGGCAAAACTTTTTAATGCGACAAAACGTTATAAAGAAATGATAGAGGAATTAATTGTGGTCTCGGGCCTGTAGTCTGTAAGGGGAGATAACTACTGACTGTTTTATTTATTTGTAGTCATAGGGGAGATAATTACTGATTGTTTATTTTGTAGTCTGTAGATACATATTTACCAGAAAAGATCAGCTGGATTGGCTGTAAAGGGAGTGAACCAAGATACAGAGGTTACCCATGTTCGATGTGGACATTGTTTCATACACTGACAGCCAATGCTTACATCATTGGGAAAAACAGTAAGTTAGTTGTGTTATAAAATTTGAATTCTTTTCACTAATTAAAATAAGTTTAATTGTATTTAGATTTGGTACATGGTTGAAATTACAAACATGATGCTCTCTTATAAGCTGTATGAAGTTAACATTATGCAGAAGAAATTTTCCTCTTTTCGAAAATTAAGCTTTTCAAAATGTCTGTCTGTTGTAGGTAAACTTTTTTACCTCCAAATATAATGATTTAGGGGGAAACTGGCTATTTATTATCCATAACTCTTATATAATGCATGGTTTTATACTTAACACATCATCAACCTTAAGAGTGTCTCGGGTCTGGGGAGGTGGGAGGATTTTCTCTATTCTAGATATTTAAGATCATTTCTCTGTATTCAAACAGCAATAATATATTGTAATTGAAAGATAATATCTTCAATACTTCTGATTTTAATCCTGTATGATATATATCAATTATGTTCGCCCTACTCTTCCACTAAGAAGGTCAGTTAATTTGAGAACCCAAAGTGAACCATTAATTTAAGAATTTATACAACTATTCTTGCAGGGGCCTCTGACTTTTTATTAACACTGTACAGAATTAACATCTATTTATTGTTAACCTATAACAATGTACAATAAAACTATACATTATCTTTTTAAAACCTTCACAAATCATTTAAATAAGCATTATCAAACTTTTATTTTTATTATAATGAACTGCTATATTTTAATTTTTAGGTCCAAAATTTCTCTATGCAGAAGTTATCAATGCAATTACAGATTATATGAAATATTTCTTTGGCTGCAAAGAATGTGTCAACAATTTTCTTAAAATGGCAGATAAAAGACAGATTTCCTCAGCTTCCGACCAAGTCTTGTGGCTGTGGAACGCTCATAACAAAGCCAATAAAAGACTCCATGGTGACCAATCAGAGGATCCGTTACATCCAAAGATTATGTTTCCATCGGAAAGAGTTTGTCCCAAGTGCAGAAAAGGGATTGAAAAAGATGACAGTAATCGAGAGTGGGATAAAAATGAAGTTTTAAAATTTATAGTTAAAATGTACGATAAAGAAAACATTGTGAAAAATTCTTCCGTTTTCAACACCGAGAGTGATGTAAAAAAATCTCGAGTTGATTTAGATTGGTGGGAAAGGATGCAGAGAAGTAAAGACTTAGAAAAAATCAAAGATATACGACAAATGAAAAGACAGAAGCTGGAAGACAAAATTAAGATGTCTGGCAATCATTTACCTGTCTCTAAAAAATTAGCAAATAGTAAATATCAGGTGGAGGAGAAACTGAAATATCCATCGGGTTTAAGTAGAGGTGATATGAACATGTGTGTAATGTTTTATGGCTTGTGTATTGCTATTATAGGTGTGTTGTATTATCATTTTGTAAGAAGGAGGAAAATGAATCCATGTAATGGCTGCTCTAATCCTTAACCTTATGTTCAAATAGAAAAAAAAATTCACCAGGCAAATTTTTTCAAGGGATTCAAACGGATAAAACCAGAGAATTCCGAAAATCGGACAAAAAATCCAAAACATGACAAGCCAGCTTCCTTAAGGAAAAAAAATTGATTTTATGGAAGATGATTTGGTTTTTTTAAATTTTATGTACAAACCCTATAGTAAATTTGTCCTCTGTTAAACACATAATTTTGAAGTTCACCTTTTACCCCAAAAATTCTAAAAAAGTATTCCCTCTGGAAAAATAATGAATCCACTGTCACTCCAGGATTAAGTGCAATATATTTATTGATTTTAATGGTACCTCTAAGAAGAAATTATGTTTGACTGTGGATTCCATTATTTTTCATGAGGAACAGTTTTTCATGGATTAAAAAAATTAATTTTGCAGGTGTTTGAAATTTTATGGTTTTCCAATGTTAGCTAACAATCTTATTGAAAGTTTGTACTTCTTTGGACATTAGGCCGTGTCTGTTTTTTTCTTTGTTTTGCGTCAACTGATTCTGAGAAAACCTACCAGACAGCAAGGAAAAAAAACACACACAAAGAAAATAACACAAGAGTCTGCTTAAGTTCTGGACTGATTAACAGTGACTTTAGATCAATACTGTCATATCTAAGTGAAAGAGCAAACATGACAAACAGGAAATTTAGCAATGTACAAACTTGATATGACTATATTCTGAGAAATGGCCTTGGTATTTCAAACATTTCCCATTTATACTGAAGCCTTTGAGAAGAGACATGTTTTGATCTGAGATGTGTCATGTTGTATTAAAACCTATGTATAATCAATAATTTCCTGTATCAAATCAATAATGCTTTAAGCATGAATTATCTCCCATTTGCAGAGTTATCTTCCTATAATTGGAATACTTTATGTAAACTTTTTGGCAATATATTAATATTTTGTTCTGCATACTTTTTTTTCAGAAAATAAACTAATGAAATTATGTTTTATATCTTAATATCTTGTGGAATTAAAAATGTACATACTAATTTATCCTATCTTATCAGACAGTAGATATCATTTAAAGAAATTTATTAAAAATATTTGCAAAAACTACTATTTTTCATTTAAAAAAGTATAAAAATTTATTTCAATTATAAAATAAGATAACTGTGCAAATGGGAGGTAACTCTTGCTTCAAGCAAGTAAGGAACGCCTACTGTAAGACCTGTACCAAGGAAGAACCATTACAGTGAAATTGCTTACATATGCACCAAACATTTTAACAGCATCTATAGCCTTGAGAGATGTATTCATTTCAATTTTTTCCCCGTTAGAGCTAGATGAAACATAACATTTTATCAGAGTTTTATCCCCTATGGTGATAGGTTCATTGAATCTTGTATTTAACGTGTCTCTTATGCTGGCTACGTAAAGGCTCTCTAGGATCTGAGAAAAAGTTTCTGTGCCGGCAAGCGGAAAGGCATATGGAGCCAGAACGATCCTTTTATCTTTGAAAAGTGAAACACAAACGATCTCGCTCGCCGGCACATTTATACTGGCCATTTCTGCTGTCACATGTATCGAAGTCAAGATCGCTTAAACGCTTTGATGAAGGAGCGTACTTGTTATTTAAAGCGCAAAATAGATTTGAGTATAAGAATACACAAAAACACGGCTGGAAAAACCCGGAAAATACAGATTTTCTACTGACGAACAAAAAAAAGTTTGTTTGTTTTTGACACAAATTGGCCGAAAACCTTCCCGCACGCGGACGCAAAACAAATAAAAAAACAACTATGGCCTTAATATTTGCAGTTTATCTATTTACAAGAAATCCATGAAAATTGGCATGTATACCCCATAAATAATATAGAATCAACAGTATCCCATTTTGAAAATTAAAGGACCACATCTGGACATTTGTATATTTTGATTTTTTTTTGGGGGGGGGAGTGTAAGTTAAAAATTGCTTGGAAAAAAAAAGTTTTTTTACATGGCTTTAATCAGTATAACATTCCAAAAACTTCAGCATTTCCATTTGAATGTTTGATTTTTATAAGAATGGATGACTTTTGAATGAAGATTGAATCTTTTACAATTTGTCTTAATTTATTTAAGGCCTATTTTAGATTCAAATTTTAATGTTTAAAAATAGACTGACTTTGCATACAGACAGTAGTCAATAAATATTCATAAAATGAAGGAATTTATTAAAAGATATCATTATGAAACATTTCAGTGTAAATTTTTATCCTGTTTTTAGTAAATTTACATCATAAATTTAAGTACATGTATTATTTTTTGTTGTGTTAAAATAATCCTCTTTTATTGATAAATGAATATACTGTATATTTGTTTTTATGAATGGGGCAAGCAGGATTGCTGATTCAACTTGTTCAATAAAAATCTACATGAAATTATTTTGAAATTCAGATGTTTTTTTCTGAAATTTAATGTTTGAATGAAAGTAAAGATTATGAATATTTATAAGGTACTGTGTTTACATCAACCAAAAACCTACTCGATAAAATGATATGTATATAGTTCTTTTAGTGCTTTAACTTGCCATAGTGAGAAAAAAAAATGACTGTTTTGAGTCCCAACATTCAGAAAATGTCCAAATTATATGCCATTATCTTCAAATCTATATTTTTAAGGTATCTGTCAATTTCATATTTTAGAAAATAAATCAGCCTGAGAAATAATTTGAAATGCATAATTTAAAACCATTGTGATTGGTTGAATACATCTTAATCCAAAGATATTCAACCAATGGCATGATGCTGTTTACATGGTTTAATTTCCATGTTAGTGTATACTGTGTTCCATTGAACCAATATTGTGTATGCCATACATGTAAATATGATTTTTATGCCCCATTTATGGGCATTATGTTTTCTGGTCTATGCGTCCGTTCGGCCGTCGGTCCGTTCGTTCTACCATCTGTCCCGCTTCTGGTTAAAGTTTTTGGTCGATCAACTTGAAACTAAGTACACATGTTCTCTATGATATGATCCTTCTAAATTTAATACCAAATTAGAGTAGTTACTCCATTTTCATGGTCCACTGAACATAGAAAATGATAATGCGGATGGGGCATCCGTGTACTGGGGACCCATTCTTGTTTTTGTCAATTTTGCCAAAATAACACAATGGTAATAACGATCAGCAAAGAAACAAAATTTATCAAAAAGATTTGCTCCAGTTCACCAAGAAATCTATTTCCGTAAAACAAGTTGTTTTATGTAGAGAACTAAAATGGCTTTTAAAAGAGTCTCAAACACAACATATTAATGTATTACTTATACAGAAAAGCTTATTTATTAGTAAACAACATCGCAAGGATGCTTGTTATTTTTCCATCAATGATAGGAATTTTAACAAATGTATTAATTAAAACCTTAACAATAATCATTGCCAAAAAATCTACTACAAATAGAAACCTATGCCTTGTATAATTGTTTGAGTTGTAATTGAACCTATTTGTGTATGCCCATGCCATGTTAGTATGAATATATATGTTTGTCATGTGTAAATTTGTTGTAATTGTCTAAAATGCTCACCAGAAATGTTCATGTAATTGAGAATACATTTTTTTTATTTTTAATTTAAATTGAAAGTGCAACATTGAAATTAACATTGAAAGGATTTATGTTGAATTATAACTCTTTATAGAAGATCAGTAATTTGGGTTTTGAAAGTGATCATTTCAGACTAATTTCATGAAAGGACTGTCTAAAGATTTGGTAAGCAAAATGGCAATGCTTCATCTTACTGACCAAAAAAACAATCAGACCATTAATATATGTGTTAAGGGGAAAACATTACCAGTTAACCTGAAAACTTGTTTAATTCAATTTTTTGTAGTCAGTATTTAGTAAATGCTAAATGATGTTTTGTGGTCATTTTGGCACAAAATATGATGTCAAATATATGATCTAAATTGGAAAAATTGTCTGACCTGCAGCATTATTGACCAATTTGTCTGACAGTCTGGCATTATAATAAAAAGTCAGTGATCATTAGTATCATTCAGGTATGCAATATTCCTCGGAAAGAAGAAGTTTTTAAAGAGGAAGCTTTGATAAAAAATCTGAAAAAATATTTTATTGAGAATTTATAACCAAAATATTTGTTTAGTGGAAGAACTTCATTTGGATGACTGCCTTCTATAATTATGTCATATTTAAAATATTTATTTGGAGTTTTGTTGAGGAATATATTTTTTGCACTAGTTAAAATTCACCCGTCAGAATGCCTGCAGAATGGATTTATGAATATGACAGGGATTGTGTATTAATATTTTTTTAATAGATTTTTAAAACATTTGCTGGTTGACTCCCACTGAATTTTATGTATACTATGTTACTACTTAATTGGTTAAAAGATCAATTCTAATTGTATTTTATCATCAAGCAATAAGTTTGATTAACATCAAAATAAATAATGGCAGTCTATCAGATGTGTAGTGCTAAGTATTTCTTTAATTTTCTCTTGTTAAAAAACCCAACATAAAATGGTTATCTGTTTAAAGATGCATGTCAGGGATATTTTAAAGGAATATGTATTAATCAAAATCAAATCCATAAATATATGGCTTCTGAATAAATTTTAATTTTGAAGGGTAAACATATTTTTAAAGCATGTTGTTCTTGATAAATTCTTTTGAAAAAAATCTTTTTGTAAAGAAGTACAGAAAGAAAAAGATTTCACTGCATGAGTTTTAGATAGATTTCATAATATTATTTGAAAAACTTGAAAACTTCATTGAAAAAATGAAAATATGAAATTTCAGTTTGATGTGTTGAATTACAAAGGCATTGCTTACGGTGTGATCAGGAACTGATCATCATTCTTGAGAATGATTTATAGCATGTTATAGTTTACACTATAAAAACATGGCAGTAAATTAAACACTGTGCAGTTACACAAAATTCATTATTTATAGATATTATCCATCTGATTGCTGTTGCTTACATGTTACATCTACAATCTTTACATCTTTAATTGAATGTTAAGTACATGTTTTTTGTTATATTATTTTATCAGCAATAATCAAATGCATTGTGCACATATCACCTCCTTGTTATTTATTTTTGGGAAAGGGTTTTTAGTCATAGTAGCTCTTTCACTATCACCTGGTGTTTGTCATTCAATAACTTATTAGTTAGTCTTCATCTGGAGATTTTTGAGTTAATCAATGAGTCTAACATTTTGAATATTGGTACAAAACAATGTAGTAAAGTATGATAAGTCAATTTATGGGTTAATTTAAATTCCTGAAAATCTGAGGCTTGAAGTGTGTATTTAATTTGGTTGAAGGGTCCAACTCTGTCTAAAGTTTGTTCCTGGAAATCTCTTATGTGTTACTTTATACACCAGGCCCTTATATTTGAAGAACATATTTCTACAAAATAAGAAATGGTTTAATTAATCATTTTGTATCGACTTTAGGTTACATTTTTTATATCCTCAAGAAGTAAGGTTTGGTGGTCCATTTTTACCCAAACACTATCTTCTACACATTATGTGAACTTATCTGATAAGACACATTTCAGAACTAGTACTTACAGAAAAGCATTAATAGCTATGTCCAATATTACATCAGTTTTTAAGCATCTTTATGATGCCCCCTTCTCTCAGCCATGCTCTATGTACTACAAAAGTTAAATGTAAAGTTTTCTGATTACATTTGTTTAGGAAGATGTATTCATAAAGTATTATTGCAGTATAGCTGTTGTATTAAAAACGTGAATTAGTCTTATCATCTGCTGATTTAGAAAGGCAGATCCAAAATATCTCTGTATTTAGAGCTTTATTTGTTAATGTACACATGTATATAAAAAAAGTATGTCATTTTATTTGACATATTTTTTTGCAGGATTTTAAGCAAATAGAAATAAATCTTGGCTGGAGTAGCTCTGGCTTAATAGAAACAAATTTAGCTTTTTATATTATGAAAATGTTTTAAATTATTTCACTGTTCTTTTATTTTACACAATTATTTCACTGTTCTTTTATTTTACACAATTATTTCACTGTTACAGAACTTTTACACAATGTTTTTTTTTAACAGATTGGAGTTGTGAAATGCTCTTTGTTTCACTAATATATCTTTTAGCATTATTACATACACCAGCATTCATGCAGGTATCAAATTGATAAGAAAAGGTATCAAGAATAACAGATGTTAATTTTCTTCAGCTTGTGGACCATTATTATTTTGAAAAAAACAAATATTTTGTCAATTTATACCTGCCAGATGTAAACCTGTAACATCAGGTTTACTGCCCTCAAGTTGTATTTTTTTGCACCAATATGTTTTTATTGGTACAAAAGCAGCAGATATATACTAACTTTTTTTAGAAATTGGCCAGAGAAGATACACATCTATTTTATATGTCTTCAAACATAAAATGTCAAAATTTAGGACAAGAGAATTACGTACCTAGAAACAAAAACTAAGTACAAATCCATGTGTAAAAACCTTTTTTATTTTGTAACTGTTAGTAATAAGTTATCATTGAAATATAATTGTTGATCTGTTACTTTTTTATTGTTTTATTGAATATTACATCATGTGGAAGACTAAGTTAAAGGTTCACCAGGAAACCTAACAAAAGAAAAGAAAACACAGCATAAGCAAGGTACAGAATAAGATTGAGAAAAGAAATGGAGAATGTGTCAAAGAGACAACAACCCAACCATAGAGCAGAAAACAGCTGAAAGCCACCAATGGGACTTCAACATATCAAGAAAATCACACACCCACAGGTGGTTCTCAGCTTTCCCCTCAATAATCATGTGTACTAGTTCAGTGAAAATCGACCTCATACTAATCTCCAAAACATATAAATGAACTAAAAAAAAATTTAAAAGTACGAGACTCACAGAGGCTAATTCTGGTTGATAAATAATGAAAGCTGCCTTTAGTCACAAAGAAATCTGTTTATTGTAACTTCAAAATCAAAAAGGAAAAAAACAGCAAACATTGCAGTGCTGACATTTTATGAAACATATAGATATTGAGATAACAGGTCACTGTACCGACCTCAAAAATGAGCAAATCTGATACAGTATAGTATGATGAATAGATGCTTAGAATGACAATATATACAATCTTCATCCTGATTTAGTATTCCTTCTATTAAGATTTTTATGCCCGCGCTGTAGCAGAAGGGGCATTAAGTTTTACCCTTTGTAAGTTTTACCATTGTAAGATTTACGGTTGCCATTATGAGAGTTGGTTTACTGTAATGGATTATCTTTTTCACAGATGACAATGGATATGTCCCTAGTGTCGTAACTACAACCGTGACCCCTTTTCTAAATGTGACCTACCTAATAAGACGTATTACTGGGTTGGTACTAGCTAACACGTGACACGAAGGGTGCCACATGTGGAGCAGGAACTGCTTACCTTTTTTAACCACCTGAGATCACCTCCAATTTTGGCCGAGTTCGTGTTGCTCAGTCTTAAGTTTTCTATGTTTAGTTTTGTGTACTTTAGTTTGTCTTTTGGTATTTTTTTCTTTTTATGGCCCATTTATGGGCATTATGTTTTCTGGTCTTTGTGTCTGTTTATCCGTCCGTTCGTCTGTCCCGTTTCAGGTTAAAGTTTTTGTTCGAGGTAGTTTTTGGAAGAAGGACAAATCTCCCCACTTGCAAATCTCCCCACACCTTATTGCCCCACTTTTTCACCAACTCGACCCACCTTTAAAAAAAATCGCCCCCTTGTGAAATGAGTTAAATCCCGTTATATTACTCCTGCCAACTCGCCCCACTTAATGAAAAAACGGTTATATCTAGATTATTATTTAATTTTCTTGTCTGCCAACTCGCCCCACTTAATGAAAAACAGTAATATCTAGATTAATATTTAATTTTCTTGTCTGCCAACTCGCCCCACTTAAATGAAAACTAAGTGGGGCGATTAAGTAAACCTGTTTTGGGTGATTTTTTTAAAAGTGGGTCGAGTTGGTGAAAAAGTGGGGCGATTAGATGGGCGATTTGTAATGGTTTCATAGTTTTTGATGAAGTTGAAGTCCAATCAAATTGAAACTTAGTAAACATGTGCCCTATATATATATGATAAGATCTTTCTAATTTTAATGCCAAATTAGAGATTTTATTCCATTTTCACGGTCCACTGAACATACAAAATGATAGTGCGCATGGGGCATTCGTGTATTTGGGACACATTCTTGGTTAGCCATGGCGTTGTCAGTTCATTTTCGACGTTTAAGTTTTATTGTCCTTCTGGTATCTTTTGCTTCTCTTTAACAAAGGAAGATACTCATTTAAGGAAATGCCAGCTCCGACTTCAATCATGCTGATATATAGGTTATCTCTTCATCATGTGACAATAAAATAAAATCACTTTGAGAGAGGATTAGTATCAATAAACTCATCATAGATACCAGGACTAAATTTAGTATATACGCCAGACGCGCGTTTCGTCCACAAAAGTCTCACCAGTGACGCTCGAATCCAAAAAAGTTTAAAAGGCTTAATAAAGTACGAAGTTGAAGAGCATTGAGGACCAAAATTCCTTAAAGTTTTGCCAAATACAGCTAAGGTAATCTATGCCTGAGGTAGAAAATCCTTAGTATTTCAAAAAATTCAAAAATTTGTAAACAGTAAATTTATAAATATAACCATATCAATGACAATTCAATCAAACCCAGTAGTCAGCACTTTTTTGTGCTGACTTGAATAATTCATGTCAGCACAAAAAGTGCTGACTACTGGGCTTGTGATACCCTCGGGGAAATAAATCTCCACCAGCAGTGGCATCGACCCAGTGGTTGTAAATAAACTCATCATAGATACCAGGACTAAATTTAGTATATACGGCAGACGCGCGTTTCGTCTACAAAAGACATATCAGTGACGCTCGAATCCAAAAAAGTTAAAAAGGCCAAATAAAATACGAAGTTGAAGAGCATTGAGGACCAAAATTCCTAAACTTTTTGCCAAATACACTACGGTAATCTATAGCTATGCCTGAGGTAGAAAAGCCTTAGTATTTCAAAAAATTCAAAAATTTGTAAACAGCAAATTCAAGCCCTCATAAATCATACGAGAAGAAATTTACCTGTATAATGCAAACAACTGGTTATAAAAAAAGACCCTATAAGTGAATCAATTAATTTTTTTCTTATTTGACAACTGTATCGTTCCTATATTCCGTGTGAATACTCCTGATGAAAAGTTTTATTGGCTCTTGGGGTGAAAGACAATATTTTTTTAATTTGAATAGAATATTACCATAACAGGTTTGATGTAAAATATCTGAACGACAAAGATACATGCGCATGTGTTTATTTTTACGAATTTTGTCATTGTAGCTGTGATCAAATTGGGTAAATATTAATAATTTTACTAATGAAATTAACTGAAAAAGTCACATAATCCGTGAACTAACACCCACTTACGTTTTTTTTTTATTTTTTTATAGAAATTGCCAATAATTAAAATACATAAAAAAATGCCAACACTAGTTGACATATACTCACATGCAGTTGAATTTAGATACAAAGCCCTTATATCCAAAAATGCATAACTTAGACAACAAAAGATATATGTGTGTGTGTGTGTTTTCTAAAGAAGTTAGTCTACAACCCTTAGAATTACTAATCTAGACAAAACTTTTGATTAGATTTGTGTTATTGTTTTTATTGAACTTTCATTAATTCTACCACGATGATTAATCACTTAATCAGACAATGTTTTTAGTTGAGAAAAGGCCTAAGTTACATTAAAGAACGTCTAATAGCTAGTAGATACATTTGTCTACAATTACAACTTGCATGAAAGGATTGCGATGTTGTCATGTACACATTTTTTTCGGTTTTCAAAAGCTTAATTGACAGTGTATTTTCCCGACAATAGCTTCCATTTTATTGATTGGAAAAAATATTGGTGGTATATTTCGAAGACAGTTTTGACACAGTCGATTTCTGATATACCATGTAGGTTTACATTCGTAAAACATTCAAAGGGACCAAGTTACCCATATTAAGATAACCCTATTTCAATAGTTTTAGCAGCAATTAACTTTCTACGAAGGAAATCTTGAATACACACACTAAATCTTGTATATATTGTTCTATTATACGCTGCTGGAATGTCGAAATATAGAAATAAAAAGTTACCAATGCCACAGCTGATATCTCTTTTCTCACAATAAGGAAGTTGAAATCATCTCATTTGTCGTAAAGTCTTCAACCGATTCTTATTGTAAATTTCTAGATGTGAGATAAACTGAACTATCTAGGCGTCATGCATAAAACTCAATCAATCGCATTTGTAACAGTTGCCCTTCTCAGACAGAGGATAGTGCTTTTGATGATGTTGTTTTTAAACCTATCAAATAAATAAACCAAAATGAACTTTTGGTGCATGAGAATATGTACAAATGTACTTGGGCATGTTCCTGCATAAAAGTTGTAAAACATTGGCGTATAGAAAGTTGATACACCTTAGGTTAAATATTTAAAGATGATTTAAAAATTGGAAACATTTGATTAGATATATAGGGACTCTGAATTGTTGGACTGACACTTACATGTATATGTGGTATCCTTTATTTATACAGTTCGTCAGAATGTATGCACTGTTAAAATGGTATTGTCTATAAAGAGTGAGGTTCTTCTTTGGGATTAGTAAACTTAAAATAGGCATACTTAGGAACAAAGTTGGACTATTTATTCTATCTGTTTTGTCGAGTTTGAATTCACATTGTTATGTGACGTGTTTCTGTATTTTCATAACCAATACTCATGTGTTTGTTATATTATTGTTTCTGTGTGTTTTACATTTTAATGTTGTGTTTCTGTGTGTTTTACATTTTAATGTTGTGTTTCTGTGTGTGTTACATTTTAATGTTGTGTTTTGTTGTGTCGTAGTTCTCTTATATTTGATGTGTTTCCCTCAGTTTTAATTTGTAACCATATGTTTTTTTCTCAATCGATTTATGAATTTCGAACAGCGGTATACTACTGTTGCCTTTATTTATGACATTTCTTTTTTACTAGTTTGATATTGTGTAATTGTGTTATGTCTTATCGTTTGTGAATTAGATTCTATTTTTTAATTTTCTATAGGTATGTAAAAGTTAAAATAATTAATCAGCAAATGTATGCATAAGATTTGTGATACTTCTAAACAGTTTTAATTTTGAAGAAGAACCGAAATAGTTGGAAATACAAATAATTACACCATTTTTATATTCTTTTTATGGTTAGAAAATACATAAAATTGCTAAATTATAAACTCAATCCATATTTCAAATTCGAATTTTAGAAATTTACCTTTGATAAAATAAACTATACAAACATACGTCACTTTTTGTGACGTTGATACATTTGTGTGGCGCACAGATAAAATTCTTATTTGTTATACGTTATTATTCTGTGCCTGTACCAAGTCAGGAATATGACAGTTCTTGTCCATTTGTTTTTGATGCGTTTTGTTATTTGATTTTGTGATTATGGACTTTCCGAATATATTTTCCTCTAAGTTCAGTATTTTTGTGATTTTACTTTTAAATGGTATGATGTACTATCATATTATCATTTATGCATTTCTCTGTTCTTTATGTTCGTGTTCGTGCGCTTATTTGTACTGTATTCCTGTCACGGTATGTTGTCATTTTAGCGAAATTTTCAACATTGTCATATAAGCGAAAGGTTTGGCTAGCCATAAAACAAGATTCAATCCACTATTTTTTTTTTTTTTTTTTTATTCTTAATTTTTTTTTACTATTTCCCCGTCAAGTAGTGTTGTTATTTTAGTGGTTATGTTATCCTTGCCATAAAAACTACAAATGAAAATTACTGCAAATGTCTTCGGTGACAGATAAATACAAGAATAGAATGGGAACTACTGTTTCCAGTGACTGATGGTTCATGATGTATGAAGGGTTGAAAAGAGTGTAATATGTTGAGCAGGATTCGAGAACAATTACCTGTAATTATTCCTGATTATCGATATGTTACGTGGTTTTTATATAATGTTTTGTAAAATTTTGTATGTCTCTTCGTCGTTTAAAGTGTGTTCGCCATGACTTTGCTGGTCTCCTTACGAATTGTGAATGATGATTCTCAAATTGGTACCATTAGCCAACCAACTCGTGAACAGTATGACATTAATGACTTACAGATGCAATGTTCAGCATTCAGAAGTACTGATGACTTAATATATTTGTTTAAGGAAAGGTTTTGATCATCCCGACATCTGTACTACAGTTATTTTGAAAATATAAGTCAGCAACATATGTCTTTACCAATAAAAATCATTTATTTTCACAATTCTTTCAATTTGTTGCTCTAATAAGATAGAACATTCAATAGTAGCACAATAATTTTAATATTATGAGTATAGAATTTTTATCTTCAAAATTATTGTATTATCACAATGAATCAGGTCGCATATGCTTAAATATACAAAATTGAATAATTTTTAATTTCAAGATACAGACGACCTATCGATGTTTATTATTTTTCATGTAGAACATTTAAAGTAACCTAACCAGATATGGAATACATTTAAACGATAAACAAGAGAATCCCTTTATGGAAATCGGTTTGGAAGCCCAGGAAGTCCGGGTAGACCATCAAGTTGGATATCGCCAAGAATTCGCCTTCTGGCACCATAAAAACCATGACCATTAAAAAGGTCAACTTTCCTAATGAAAGGTCTTGCTTCAGTCGGACCACCATGCAAATTAACTCTAACAAAAGAATCATCTGTACCGATAAGTGATCTGGGTCGGTCTCTGTCGGTTTGTCCTCTTGAAGATTGACTGCCTTGTGAACTTTGAGTTCGACGACCATCATTACCAGTTGTATCTGGTGCGACACTAGGATTGCCATTTCCGGAACCTCCGGGTGCGCCTGGTCCATTAGCTGGAGCACCAGGTCTTCCATCATTTCTAAGAATATCCTGTCGAGGCTCATCTGACATAGGACCATTTCTTCGCCCACCACCATTTTCATCCATTCTTGCGTCGTTTCCATTTGCACCATCCTGAATAGGTCTACCATTATTTCCTGCTATTCTGACACCGTTTAAATCTACTACCGGTGCTCTACTACCAGGTTGACCAGATATTTCAACAGTAAGTCTGCCTCCGTTCAGATTGCGCCTGATGCTGGTAATTGATCGGTCCTCTGGTTCTCCAGGCCGTCTAATGGGCAATCTTGATCGGTCCTCTGATTCCACAGGAAGCCTCACAACTTCATTATCAGATCGTCTGTCACCATTCAGTCTTATTGATGCACTGAGACTGTTCAACTGTTGTCTTCTGCGGCGTTCTAAGGAATCTCTCCAACTGACTCTCTGTTGTCGTCGGAAACCCTGTGGGTCAAAGAAGTCGGATCTGGCTACGACAACACTTC
This sequence comes from Mytilus edulis, assembly GCF_963676685.1. Taxonomy (NCBI): domain Eukaryota; kingdom Metazoa; phylum Mollusca; class Bivalvia; order Mytilida; family Mytilidae; genus Mytilus; species Mytilus edulis. Next base: position 13,094,081 of record NC_092345.1, read on the forward strand.
TGCCTCCTCTATTTGCAGTCCTTGTATCGACAGCTCCATTGTTTCCAACAGGATTCCCATTTGTGTTTCCATCATTCCCTGCAACGTTGTTTGTGTTTCCAGAAGCTCCATTGGCGCCATTATTCATAAGAGCTGATTCTGTAACTGCTTGGACAACAACTGGAGTTGCTGGTGGGTTGGCATTTCCACCTGAACCAGAGAATGGCGGCATATGGCAGTAACTTTTTGCATAACTATGACAGCATACCATAGGTTCTCGACAGCCTCCATCGTCAAAACATTCTACAGTATATGGAGGGCCTGCATTTGTAAATGGATCGGGGCATACTCTGTTCCTTGGAAAGGGGATTTGTAAACACGTGGCCCTCTGTCCGCAGTCTCCAAAAGGGGTACAGACTACTTGTAAATCACATGTCTCCTCAAAGTTACAGGTCACACTCTGAAACAGAATACACGAGGTTAATAAATTATTTTTTAATTTGAACTCCTGACCATGAAATACGTTTTTTCATCAACATGATTTCTGTCTTGTATCAATTCCTTTTCGGTAATATTTTGTTTGAATATTGCACTCACTACATTCATAAAATTCACGTTTGTCATAACTGATCCTAACCTTAAGAGTAATAGATGTTCTTGAATTTAGCACTCAACAGTTTGGGAGGAATACAGTGGCAAATATATTTTATAATATATCAAGGTTTTCTCATGGTATTATGGCTTCATCCATCAATAATACTGACCACCAGATAGAGACAATAGTGCTGACAGTGATGTTAAGTACAAAAATCAATCAAGGACACAATTTAAAAAAGATTTGTTTCTATTTTGCGAAATTATAAATAATCTAGTTACCCTACATGCAATCTGTCGAACCAGTTCTACCCATGGATTTCTGTACCTTGTCGTTTGTTGTGAGAAGGTAGCTTTCCAGACAGACAGAAGCTGAAAATTAAATAAGGTATGTTTATGTCAGGATATGTATAATTATACTATTTTCAGCCCGATGAAATCAAACACATCAACATATGGAACTTATCCCTTGAGACAACATATATTAGTTTATCCGACAATCTTTTTCTTAACATTCCATTTCATGTGTTTCTTTTGGTGTTAATCTTTCCTTTTTAACCACAAAATGTTCAACTTTTGTTTCGAGCACAACCGACGAGTATAATAAACTTTCGAAACAAGCATATGGTTATAAAATATAAACCAATGGCTCGTTTATTGTTATTATTTCATAATACTTATTGTTTGTTATATATTACCGCCTGTATTTCAAATGTTACTATGTTCAATCTTTATCAAAGTACGTATATCCCTTCTTGTCCTATGAATTTCGTGTCACTTCCTTTTCTGTATTCTATAAAATGATATCGAGTTCCAAGCTTATCCTTTGTGTGTCTATCTCGGGTCTTGTTTTACTCCATGATAATTTTACTATAAATGAATCGACATTCTGATATTTACTTCAGACAGAATCGTTAATGTGTTCGTCTTCTGGTTGCGATTTGTTTTTTTGGTGACTGGTATCATTTTGTCTTTTAAATAAAAGAGATGGAAAATCTTTTTAAAACCAAGTTGATTAAATGTATATTTTATGTTAAGTTATATAAAGCATAAGGTAACAATCTTATAATACCAACTAAACTGTCCTGTTAACTAAATATTTACCGATGCTAACCTTAATTACTCATATTGATATGTGTTCTTGAATCAAAAATCTGATTCGTTGGCAATTAAAGGTTATGAGGGGGGAATGTAGTGACAGAGATATATTTTGAGATATACACTTGAATATCAATGGTTCTATCTGTCTTTCCAGCCATAACAAACTGACTGCAACGATATAGCCAATATTGCTAAGTGAACGTGACGTTAAAAACTAACAATCAATCAATAAATAAAGGACAATTGAGTGGTGGTCTTAGACCGCGACAGCTTGGAGTAATGTTCTGAATAACAAATGCTTATTTGTTTCTTTTTCTTCCAATTTTGCCATCTTTGTAAAGATACTGTTGAGGATTGTAAATAAAATTTTATATTGCTCACAAGCAAATCATCAAATGAAACAAAACATAGATAAGTATTATACAAAAGTACAATCAGTGAAATTAGAATATGTGATAATTTTCAATCATTGTGTTAATATCAAGCTTTCCTTACCACCAACAGTGTATGCAGTCCCTTCATCTTCACAAGAATGGATTTCAAACATGAATTAGCTTACATCTATAAATTATAATATAAGTTACATCATATAAAAAATGCTTTTTGATTGACAATATAAACATTCACGGTCATGTCATTCTTTGATAATGTGTTGTTATTTTATCTTAATATATAAAATCTTGTAGATTCAATTTTGGGATTTATTGCTAGTCATCGTCATCGGAGGTGCCATTAAGGATACTTCAATAAAAAAAATCTTTGGAAATTGGAAAACAGTAATGGACATACTGAAATGAGTAACTGCATCATTATATTTTATTAAAAAAAAGCTTCCAATCAGTATTTATTTCTTTACATATATGTTTAAACTTGACAACATTCTACATTTATCTATAATTTATCCAATGGTTGCCCCTCTTGGATGGATTTAAGTATCTCATTTTTCGAAACAAGACATTGTGGTTAGTTTGTTCTCGGAAACACATACTGCAAACTTTTAAAAACCCAGTAATATGTAAAAACGACATCGGTAACAACCAAAAGTCCCCTTATTGATTTAATCATCTATTTTCTTTTGTGTGGAAACATTTGTCACTAGACGCCGTGTTTTACTTTGATGTATATGTCGTGTACAAGTTGCGATTTTGTACAGGTTATAAAATGTACAAAAAAATTATACATGTTATAATTTGTACAATGCAAAAATACAAGTTATAACATTTACAAAAGTACCTCATACATGTTATAATATGTACAAAATATTGCTTAAAAATGGTTTTAACTTGTACAAAATATTGCTTAAAAATGGTTTTAACTTGTACAAAATTTGAAAATAAAAAAGATGTTTCTATTATTACATTAACCTTGATAATATTTTTATCATTTTTTTTTATTGTTAACTTATATTAGTTTGATACCTTTTCGATACAGTTAATGACCAGTTTTAAAATTAGCTTTAATAATTGCTTAATGCTTTAAAAAAGATCTGCGAACTTAATACCGACACTCAATTTGAAACTGACAAAACAATGTTAGAGACTGATATTATTACTGACAAACACTCAAACTGATGTTGAATTGAATGGTCATGATTTAGCCGACAAGACGAACAAACCATTGTGTTAGAAACAGAAACAATGGTACTTGAATTAATTTAAGTGATGTTAACATGGCTAATGAAGAAAGTTTCAGCGTGACCACTGTGTATCATCGCCACCGGAATTGGGTACTAACGAAGCTGAGAGAAAGGAAAAACTAAATTAACAAGTCTAAAATTCCTTTAGTTTAGGTCACTTCTAGCAAATTGGTGAGGGTATCGCTTCTGAAACAATTTACTGATATAGAAAGCTTTACTTTTTAATACCAACAAGTAGAAAAAAAATAATTAAAAAACAATGTGTTATACTCCAAAACGGTGCACTTCGTACCAGAATAGTTCAAGGCCAATCGCGCTCCGTCCAATCGTGCTACTGTTCACCTATTTACAGTATGGCAACTTGTTTTTAAACTGTGTGTCAACTTGCTAGTTTTATTATATGTTTATGTCGTCCTTTTCAAGACTTATAACATTTTTTTCTTGAAAAGGTCCGCATATACATATAATAAAACCAACAAGTTTAAATAATTTAATTATAAATCAAATATAAATATTACTCGTCCAACAGCATAATATATCATGGTACATGTATCATACACAATGTTTTGACGTTTTTAATCATATCCCCTCGTATTCTCCTATATGATAGTGTAGGTAGGTCTAATTTGTTTAGTCTCTCTGGATAACTCGTGTCTTTGAGAACTGGTAGTTGTTTTGTTACCCTTCTCTAGACTCCTTCTATTTTATCAATATCGTTTTTCGTGTACGGAGACCATACTGAACTAGCATAGTCCAAATGAGTTTTGACCATGGTTTTATACAATGGTATGAATGTCTCCCAAGTATATTTAAAAGGTCTTCTGCGAACTTTAAAAATGGAGTTGGCCTTATTCACTTGTTCACTCTTTAACCTTTGCTATTAGTACATTTTTCATGGTAAAATTTTAGTACCGTTACTCAATAAATTTCAATGTATATTCTGCCTAATTATTATTTTCAAATTTTGTACAGGTTAAAACAATTTTTAAGCAATATTTTGTACATGTTATAACATGTACGAGGTACTTTTGTACATGTTATAAAAGAGGGACGAAAGATACCAAAGGGACAGTCAAACTCATAAATCTAAAACAAACTGACAACGCCATGGCTAAAAATGAAAAACAAACAGAAAAACGATAGTACACATGACACAGCATAGAAAACTAAAGAATAAACAACACGAACCCCACCAAAAACTAGGGGTGATCTCAAGTGCTCCGGAATGGTAAGCAGATCCTGCTCCACATGTGGCACCCGTCGTGTTGCTTATGTGATTACAAATCCGGTAAATAGTCTAATTCGGTAGGTCACATTTATAAAAGGGAAGGGGGTTGTAGTTACGACGTAAGGAACATATCCGATATCCGATATATTATAACATGAACGAGGTACTTTTGTACATGTTTTAACTTGTACATTTTTTTTGTACATGTTATAACCTGTACAAAATTGCAACTTGTACACGACATATATATCCAATTTAACACAGTATGAGAAATAAATCAACAAATAATACGAGATTTTCAGCTACATGTCTGTTAAATATGAGGAAGCCTGTCCCAAGTCAGGAACATCTTGATTTGTTTTTACAATTTTGGTTCACATGTATGTTTCAGACTTTAGCGTGACGTCCAATTACGCTGAACTAGTATACATGATTGTTTAGGGGCCAGCTGAAGCCGGCCTCTTAATGTATCTCAATTGTTAGAACAGTTTTACAAATTTTGAACCAATTCTGTGACATGTCATTTCCACATGATTTTAATGCTTACAGAGAATGACTCTAAAAATTTCACAAATCCAAATACTAGTAGGACTCGTGTAAAAGTTCAAAGACTGGACTAAGACTGGTGTTATCGTCCTATGTCTGGTTTAGGACTAGTGTTATAGCCCCCAGGTCCAGATTAGGACTAGTGTTATAGCCCCCTGAACCTGACTAGGACTATTGTAATAGCCGTGATCCAGACTAGGACTAGTATAATAAAAAAATGTCCTATATTAGGACTTGCTTTTATTATCCAAGGTCTGAACAAGGACTAGTGTAATAGTTCAAGCATTAAATGTATGGTCAAGAACTAGTGTTACAGCCCGTGATCAAGAACAAGGCTAGTGTAATAGACGATGGGACAAGTGCAATACACACTGATCCAGACTGGTGTAATATATTTAAGTTCAAACTAAGACTTGTGCAATTCTTAGGTCCAAACTAGAACTAGTGTAATAGTCCAAGGTCTCGACTAGGACTAGTGCAATAGCCTCTTACCTAGACTAGGACTAGTGTAATAGCCCCTTATTCAGACTAGGATTAGTGTAATTAACCCAAATCCGAACTAGAACCAGTGTAATAGTCCGAGGTCTTGATAGGTCTAGTGTATTAGTCCAAGGTTTAGTCTAGGACTAGTGTAGTAATCCCTGGTCTTGACTATGACTAGTGTAATACACCCTGATCCAAACTAGGACTAGTGTAATAGCCACCTATTCAGACTAGGACTAATGTAATTAACCCATATCTAAACTAGAACTAGAATGATGTCTTGATAGGTCTAGTGTAATAGTTCAAGATCTGGTCTAGGACAAGTGTAAAATACCCTAATCCAGATACGGACTAGTTTAGCAGACTTAGGCCCAAACTAGAACTAGTGTAATAGTCCAGGATCTGGACTATGACTAGTGCTATAGCTCCTGATCCAGACTATGACTTGTGTAACAGGCTTATGTCAAAATTAAGACTTGTTTGAAAGTCCAGGGTATGGACTAGGACTAGTCTTATAGCTACTGATCCAGACTAGGACAAGTGTTATAGCTGCTGGTCAAGACTAGGACAAGTGTTATAGCTACTGGTCCAGACTAGGAAAAGTGTTATAGTTACTGAATCATGGGTCAAGTTCTGACAGCACAAAACACTATACAGAAAACCAAAAATTGGTCAACACTAAACCGACCAAATTTTAGGAAAAGAAGTCAGATGTTTCGAATTGGTAAGCATATTCTGAACAGCTAGTGTTACCCGGCGTGCAAGTTAAAGCAAATTAATGAATGATTAATGATTACCAAACAATTTTAAATAGGGAATTGTTTATATATGTTTTCATTGTTAGATGGAACTCTATTTTTCATTAATAATTTGATAAGCAATTTGTATATGAAAACTATAACACTTAACTCAAAAACATACCAATGATGACAACCCTTCCCGAATATCTCTATTCAATGTGTAATAAACAAACACACAGCGAAACGCACAGTAAAGTTCAATTCAAAAGAAATCCGAGTTCGGCCGAATGAAGGATAGGTAACAAAAGGAACTATGCTAAATGAAAACGATAAACATTAATTAACATAGAGCTCCTGGCAGATACTGAAATGCCATCTCCCAACTTCAATTAAACGAATTGAAATATTATGTATTCATCTTTGAATAGACTTATTAAAAAGGGATATAATTACGATACTGTTGTCAATTCATTAAAGATTGCATATTTTGGCGTTAATATTGAGTCACTGATAAGGTCTTTGCATCGGAACTAAACACATTTATTCTAAAAACAGTTGTTGGCATGACACGGGTTATGTTCTTCTCATATATGTTATGATGGTATGATACTAAACCCCTAACGGGAAGGATTGTGCCTGATGTTCATATGATGAAATCATAATCTTTCAGTCAGTTTATTGAAGTCTGGAGCTGGCATGTCAGTTAACTGCTAGTAGTCTGTTATTATTTATGTATTATTGTCATTTTGTTTATTTTCTTTGGTTACATCTTCTGACATCAGACTCGGACTTCTCTTGAACTGAATTTTAATGTGCGTATTGTTATGCGTTTACTTTTCTACATTGGTTAGAGGTATAGGGGGGGGGGGGTTGAGATCTCACAAACATGTTTAACCCCGCCGCATTTTTGCGCCAGTCCCAAGTCAGGAGCCTCTGGCCTTTGTTAGTCTTGTATTATTTTAATTTTAGTTTCTTGTGTACAATTTGGAAATTAGTATGGCGTTCATTATCACTGGACTAGTATATATTTGTTTAGGGGCCAGCTGAAGGACGCCTCCGGGTGCGGGAATTTCTCGCTACATTGAAGACCTGTTGGTGACCCTCTGCTGTTGTTTTTTATTTGATCGGGTTGTTGTCTCTTTGACACATTCCCCATTTCCATTTTCAATTTTATCATATGAAAATCAACCAAAATTCCTCTTCAGTATCAAGCTATCCTAAATTAAACAAGAAGAACATAACAAAAATCATAAAAACAATTATTTTTAGAATAAGTATGTTTATTTACCTTACAAACTAAAAAGAGTGAATCGATGTTAAGTTAGTTCTAAAAAAATGCCGAGATCTTTACTGTCTTGTCAACAGTATCGTTATGATATTCCTTATGTTAAAGTATGTTTTAAGGTTTGATATTTTTTTTTAGTTCAAGTACGATAGTTTTGTGTGTGTATTATTTGTTATCCATTGTTTGATGTGTTTGAGCTTTTGATTTTGCAATTTGATCAGAGATTTCCGTTTTGAATTTTCCTCGGAGTTCAGTATTTTTGTGATTTAACTTTTTTGTATAGGATATTAACATGAAAGATGGGATGTGAAATACCTGAACGTATAAGATGTCTGCATGTTGATTTATATTCTCGAATAATGTCTTTGTAGCGGTGATTGTTTTGGCTAGTTTGTGATATCGAAAACCTTGGTGTAATATATTTTCAGTAATACATACATATTTTGTTCGGCAGTGTCCATTTTTAGTATTAGCTTTATTTGAAGTTAATGCAAGATGTTAAATCGATATCATTATGGCTGATGCAACGAGAGCTCAAACAATTGTTTGTTTTATTGCAATTGGGAACATAGATTCTATTGTACAATGTTGTATCTGTCGTTCTGGAACCGTCGTAAATAGGATCTCGAGGTATTACAACTTCAAGCAAAATCGTCTTTATCGAACGGGAGCGTACTTTTATTATGTGTGCAGATGCACCGAAGTACAACGAAGGACAACGATATATCACAATGCCTTAAAAACGATAGTACTGAACAAATAGGAGACGTCAATAAAATTCCACAGTTTATTTCTTTTGTTAATAAAAGTACACAATTCACGAGTTTTTTTTTTTATTCTTGTGTTTATGGATATTTCTTAGCACAAAGGCAACAAACATCGTAGGAAACTTGATGAATTTCAATAAATATGCTGAATCCAATGTATAAAATAAATAAAAACTGTCAAAGTTTAGAAAAACTGTCAAAATTTAGCTTTGAAATTATTTCCGGAAGTCTATCCCTCCGATAAGGTCTTGTAAAACATCTAAACACAAATAATCACGTCCGCTCTGATATAACAAGTCACAGGTCAGACTTGACAGGATGTAATTCGTGTAACTTCATCCAATGTTTATTACCTGGACATGCAACATAAAAGTTTACGACACAAGACATAAATTATGTATCCAGTAACTTGTGATCAGTAATTTGAAAGTTTTATAAAGTAAAAATAATATCAGCGGTAAAATGTTTATATTCGGGAAACCAGTAAATATTGTATCTCAAGTTCAGATAAACTTTCGAGCATTACATCTGTGCAAATATTAATTGATAAAGGAAACCTACGCAAGGATTTTTATTGATAATACGTTTTTATTTCGATGTACAATGGGCAATACCGCAGTAAAAGAAGGCATTGTGTCTAGTACAAAAGCTGATTTAAGTAACTGCACGTTGTCTTTGTTGTGGCATTATTTGCAATCGTCTTTATTTACCAATATTATAAAGATAAGCATTTGCCCTTTATGACTGAATTCAATTGCAAGTTCTCAGTCAGGCTTGTACCATAAGAACTAAGACACAGGACAATTTTTTTGCCTTCCCCTTTTTTTCCAAAATCGTATTATTTTTAGTTTCCAATTAATTTCAATTATTTTCGCCTTTTTTGGTATTGAAAGTAAAATAACAAAAATACCGAACTCCGAGGAAAATTCAAAATGGAAAGTTCCGTAATCAAATGGTAAAATCAAAAGCTGAAAAACATCAAACGAATAGATAACAACTGTCATATTCCTGACTTGGTGCGGGCATTTTCTGAGGTAGAAAATGGTGAATTAAACCAGGCTTCATATGAACGCAACCTGGAACGTATATTAATATATTAGAAATAACTTGTACTTGCTATTTACTATCAATTCAAAGTTATTTATCAGTGACCGCTGTGGAACGGATAGTAAAGTTAGAAAACAAAAACGAAAAATAACGGACTTGTGAGGGCAATATTTTTCTTGTTCCCAAGCACCTTTGTAGTCTGTTGAGATTTGAGTCTAAGTTTTCAAATAAAAGTGTACTCACTGAAATGTCTCGCCTACTGATCATGATTGTTGTTTTTTTAAATTATTTATGATCGAGGTCTTACTAAAGGTACCACACGAACCTCACATTATATATATAAAGGCAATTGTAGTACACCACGAAATCAAATATCCACGAATATGCATGTTTTCATCAGTCCAGTAGTCAGCACTTCCGTGTTGACTTGAGTTATCATTGATATGTTCATAATTATTAATAAACTGTCAACAAAACTTTAAATTTGAAATGCTAAGGCTTTTCCTCCTCAGGAATAGATTACCTTAGCTCTATTAGCAAAACTTTAAGGGATTTTTAGTCCTCAATGCTGTGTATATGTTTGTAAATTGGTTATTTTGTGTGGCGTTATATAATTGATAAGAAATAGTTTACTCTTTTCCACGGACAATACGAAATTTCGACATCTGCAATAGAATCGGAGAAAAACAAAAATCTGCCATAGATTTAGTATGATGTATATGGTGTTTGTGATGGTCCATTTAATACATTTGAATACATTTTCCAATTTATCAATTTTTTTTTATAGTTTTTGCATGAAGGGGATGAAATAACATGTTTAAAAAACATGAAGGTACCGAATCTTTATGTTTATGGATTTGATCCAGTTCAAAAAGTTCAAAAACTAGGATGTCTGAAGTTGCTTAACTAAATTTTAGACCCCCTTATCATAGAACTGTCAATATTTTGAGTGAAGATCTGCTAGACTTTTTTTTATAATTTTGATATTATTTGTCTCAATAGTAGTAAAACATTGAAAACAACATGCTTTATAATTTCATAATAATAATAGTACACTTCACTGTTAAAAACCTTTTTAAGATAGATCAGGTGCAATTTTGTGTTTTTTACTTTATTCAGTTTATTGTCTAAAATAAATGCCCTTCGAAATAACTGTTTTCTCGGGTCATCTGCCATAGATCTGAAACTCATCATAGATTTGAAGCCTTCGTGTATGTAAAATATGTGTATGCCCAAATGTAACAACATATTTGATTTTAACGAGTCGACAGAAATCTCATTATTACACCAGCCTTTTTGCCTTGATACCACAAACTTGTCAAATCTTTAACTAAATGTTGTCATCGCTACAAGCACATTATTCGCAAATATAAATCAACATATTGTTCGTTTTGGTTTTTCAAATTCAATCTTTTGATGTTATGTTCTGTACAAAGCAATCGTAATTCAACTCAAAAGATTGTCAATCCTTTAACAGACATAATCACACAGGATATGATTATGATACTATTTTCAAGCTTTTAAAGGTTGCTTTAAAAAAATGAAATTTATTCATTCATACGGACTTTGCATCGGAAATAAACACATTTTCTACAATCAGCTGAGGAGCCTCGGTGACCGAGTGGTCTAAGAAGTAACTACTATAATAACTAGCCAGTCAACATAAAGGTTGTGAGACCTAACCCCGCTCGTGCGGGTGCAAAAGAGGGACGAAAGATACAAAAGGGAGAGTCAAACTCATAAATCTAAAACAAACTGACAACGCCATGGCTAAAAATGAAAAAGACGAACAGAAAAACAATAGTACACATGACACAACATAGAAAACTAAAGAATAAACAACACGAACCCCACCAAAAACTAGGGGTGATCTCAGGTGCTCCGGAAGGGTAAGCAGATCCTGCAATCTACTCCAATCTTAATTGACTAAGGTCGTTGGTTTTCTCTGGGCACTCCGGCTTCCTCTACCAATAAAACCTGGCCGCAACAAAACATCCCAAAAGCGGTGCTTAAAACGGGCATTTAAAACAAAAAAACAAAAAATAAATAAAATATACTCCTTACAGGAAGAATTGTGGTTGATTTTCATATGACAAAGACATACTTCTAATTGAAGTCTGGAGCTAGCATATACCAGTTACTGCTAGTAGTCCTTTGTTTGTGTTTCTTTATTGTGTATTGTCATTTTGCTTAGTTTCTATTGATTACTAATTTTTGAACATTGGACTCTGACTTTCTTTGAACTGGGTATGTGTTGATGTGTGGTTGTTAATTTCACGTTGGATAGATGCATAGGGGGATGTTTGAAATCTTACAAAGCAAGTTTTACCTCACTGCAACATTTAAATTGAGCCTGTCCCATATCCGTTATCTTGAGCCTTTGTAAGTTTTGTCAAGTTTTTGTTAATGTTGGTTCATTTGTAATGTTAATAGTTTAGTTTGGTCTCTAAATTTTGCTGAACTATTATACAATATTGTTTAGAGGACCGTTGAGGCCAACTCCGGATGCGGGATTCTCTCGTTGCATTGAAGACCCATTGGCATGGGCTTATGCTGTTTTCAGCTCTTTGGTCGAATAGCTGATGCGTTGACACATTTCCAGTTCCCATTTTATATTTCCAGATTAACCACAAAGAGATTTTTTTCATGAATTAAATTCTAGTCAACAATGTTGGAGATTGTCAATACTAGTAGATGTGCATAGCCCAGTTGAGAATCAAACAAAGTTAAAAGGGTCATATAAAGTACGAAGTTGAATGGAATTGAGGACTAAACATTCCTAAAAGTTTTGCCAAATACAGCTAAGGTAATCTATTCCTGGGGTAGAAAAATCAAAGGATTTCAAAAATTCAAAGTTTTGTTAACAGTTCAACTTAATTTATAATTATGAACATATCAATGATAACTCAAGTCAACACAGAAGTGCTGACTACTGGGCTGATGATACCCTCGTTTGATTAAAGTTCCACCAGCAGTTGCATCGACCCAGTGTTTGTAACTAAACTCATCATAGATACCAGGATTGAATTTTTATATTAACGCCAAACACGCGTTTCATCTACAAAAGACTCAACAGTGACGCTCGAATCTAAAAATGTAAAAAAGGCCAAATAAAGTACGAAGTTGAAGGGCATTGAGGATTAAACATTCCTAAAAATTTTGCCAAATACAGCTTAGGAAATCTATTCCTGAGGTATAAAAGTCTAAGTATTTCAAAAAGTCTAAATTTTGTTAACAGTTCAACTTAATTTATAATTATAAACATATCAATGATAACTGAAGTCAACACAGAAGTGCTGACTACTGGGCTGGTGATAACACAGGAATGCTGACTACTGGGCTGGTGATAACACAGGAATGCTGACTACTGGGCTGGTGATAACAGGCCTTGTCATTACAGAAGTGCTGACTACTGGTGATAACAGGCCATGTCATTCCCTTACATATACATAGCTATACATAACTAATAGACTCAAACAATGATTATTGTAAGTGTTTTGTACGTCAGGTATTTCAATTAATGGTCGGTTATCACAGAAACCAGAAAATCAGATGAGTCAGATGTCAAACCAAAACTTTGAATCATCAATAATTATGTAATATGTACAATATTTGACAGTTTAAAATTTGTTTAAACTTACAAAACGCATGTTCATTTAATATTTAATTTTTAGTTTATTGATAAAACAACTGTTTTGAGGTGGTTTTTTTTATTATTTAATTTTCTATTTTTGGATATTTTCAAACTGCTAACAGTTCAGAAATCATCGAAATAGTTATTAATAAAAAAAAAGAGGGTGTGCTTAAGGACACGAATGTCCCATGTATACAAGCTTTGCAATTTTTCCTTTCAAAAGGGGCATAACTCGAGAATGGTAAATGACTCACTGCCCAAATTGGAACTATGTCTGCATGTTCTGGTTCTTACCATTGTTCGTGAGTTTCATAGGGAAAAATGTTGAAAAAGCAAATAAAATGGAAAATAAGAATTCAAAATGCAATTTCTCCATGAATTTTTCCAGTTTTAAATAGGCATTAATCTGAAATGGTTAAGGACATAATGCCAAAATATAACCTCTACGTCTATCTGGGTTATGGTTCTTAGCATTGTGGAAGGGTTTCATAAAATTTGGATGAGGAAAACTTGTGTTAGAGTGCTGAAACAATAATGGGACGGAGGGACGGATGGAAGGATGGTAGGATAGACAGACAGTAATGGGACGGACGGATGGATGAAAGGATGGTAGGATAGACAGACGGTAATGGGACGGACGGATGGATGGAAGGATGGTAGAATAGACAGACGATAATGGGACGGACGGATGGATGAAAGGATGGTAGGATAGACAGACGGTAATGAGTTATACTTAAAGCTCATGTTGCCTAGAAGGTGAGGCATAAAATCTAGAAACTGTAAAAGTATGTTACTTAGTATACTTATATACAGACAAAACAACCTTTGCTTTATGCTAATTTCTAGTTACTTTCTTCGCTTGACACATTCAAGATAAAAATATGGAAAGTCTTTTTCTTTTTAATAAAAAAAAAAGATTTCGCCTGATTTCCAATGACAGAGCTATCTATAAGTCAATATATGTGGACATTGATAACACACAGAAAGTTTTGTAGGTGTTCAATGATTTCTCTATTCCATCAGTCCTGCTGATTGTACTTTTATGATAGAATTGACCCATATGAATGGATAAAAATGATACACTGTTTGGAGCTTCTTTTAATAAATCAATCATTATAAAGAAGATAACCTTGGGTTTCATTATTAATGAATCTGTAATGTCTGGACAAACAAAAAATACAAAAACTAAATTAAACAACAAAACAGTTTATTACTTTTGTGATACCAGTTAACTTTGACTAGCAAAACTTACTAGATATAAAACAGTTATACATATAAATGTGCAGACAGATTACAAGTAAAAGGTTAAATCTGTAATAGTTCATGTTATCAATAATACATATTAAACTTATTTTAAAACAGTGCAAAATTTGCTTTATTTTAGATATAAGGAATGATTTTAGACACTGGAAACTTATAAAATGATATAAAAATAAAAATAAAGAAAAAACAGTCATTAAATATGACAATTCTCAGAAAAGATTCATAATACATGTAAAATAAAATATACTTGTTATCACAGATCAATATCATCACAAAAATGATTTCTACAGCTATATATGACTGAAATACAGATATTGTCTCATTCCATTGCTTATATTTTGGATCTGATAATGGTCAGTTCTATTTTCTGTTTTAACAACCTTTAAGATTCCTCTTGGTTTGTCTTGATAATACACAATAAAATTTAGAAGTAGACATGTCATTGCCTAGTTTTATAAATACCAGAAATTAGAAGGAGTATTGTCAGATCAATGTTAGGGAAGCATGGAAAAAGTATCTGTAACTGAATCGGATTATTTCTACACTTATCTAAATAAGTTTCTTTCCCTATGCTTAGTACAATATATTTTAACTCTAAAAAATGAGGTAACTAACTACATGATTGTAAATATTTTTATCTCCAAAAAAGAAGTTAGTTGTATGAGCATCCAAGTCACTAAATCCGATTTCTAATTAGATGTATTTCAATCTCTATATACATATAAGATGAGAAAAAGCGTTTGGACTCAACATGGAGAATAACTTAAATTACAAAGTGGTTCTTTAAGATATATGAGTCATTCTTTAATCGGGAAGACTTATAAAGTCATGATGACTGGCATATGAAAATTTACTAGCTTGGCGGGCTAGCCTTCCTATTACTGGGGAGACTGATTTTATGCTGGCAAAGTATTTTTTCAAGACCTTTATATGCATATTCATGGAGAAATTGCATTTTGAATTCTTATTTTCCATTTTATTTGCTTTTTCAACATTTACTAGAAACAAATATAAACAAATAAAAGTATATAAATTAGTTTGTTTATATATACTTTGACATAGTTTGAGTAGTTAAAGATAAACAATACTGAGTAAAAAATTTAAAAAATACCCATTTAAACAAACAAAAAGATGTAAACAACAATACATAACAAGTAAACATAGAAATATAATTCTTAATCAAATAATTTGAAATACAGAGAAAAGCCTTATCTTATCTAGTTCTGTCTAGTGCTCAATGCAAACAAATATGTAATACCTTAGAAACCCTGATGTATGTGAAGTGACACTAGTTAAAGGAGGATATGAATAGGGTACCACTCATGAAGAATGACAGTAGAATAATTGTTTAAATAACTTTAACAATAAGAATTAAACTCCATTTTATGCTAACTGTAGCTACAAAATGAGATTTGATGATTGGTCATACAAAATTCAGGCTCATTTGAGGCTATAACAGTAGTAAAAAAACTGACGTTTGATGCTTTGTGATAAGGCTCTTTTAAGAAATAGAAATGTATTAATAGTAAAAAAATATAATTATTATGTATCCAAATCCTCACACATATAGTAAAAATTCAATGAAAATGTACAAGATTGATATATAATTTGCTGAGATGAAAAGTAAAAATACAGAAGTACCAATATACTATAAATTCAGAAATTATTGTGAGGTTTTTATTTTTATGAAAAATACGACAGAGTTGTAAACGCAATAATTTAAACTTGCATTTTAAAATATTTTATATGAATTAAACAGGATTTTTCTCAAAATCACATTTAAGTCTAAAATGACAAAATCGCATTAATAAAAACACACAATAATTTCTGAAAGATTATTTGTGGGATAGTTTTGTTAATTTTGTGTATATAAATAAACTATAAATGTAAATGCTCAATAAAGTATAATTTGTCCAAAGGCTTGTATATAAAGTCATTGAAACCATGAGATTGCTCCAAGAAATTATTTTTGCACAATCCACAAAAACTGGGTCCCACAAAAAAAACTGAATTAAAAGTATATCTAGCATATCAAAATACAGGTTTCAAACAGAATTTGATGTAACAACACAAATAAAGAATATGAATAATTATAACATAATGTGTTGTTGTTCCCCTTAAAAACTAATCTAAGTGCTTAATGCCCTGAAATTATTGATTGAAAAAAATAAAAATATTGTCCTGTCAGAACAGATAGTTATGATCATTGACCCTTTTTTTTTATTTAGACATGCAGCACTTTGATATTATTATTTACATTCTTTTCCAAGGATACATGTACATGATGTATGCAAGCTAGGCTCTGTTATATCTTTATAAATAATACTTGAAATTTGGTACAGTGAAGAACCTCTTCTCACTGGACTAAACCAATTTAGCCTAGACTTTCCTTAAGGTGGTACCTAACACTACAGGGAGATAACTCTGTAAAATCAGCTAAACGTTTTAATTACGTTGTGTTGTTAAGGGAATATTAAGCTTATCAATGATCAAAATTAGTGTTTGTCAAACTGCTATATAACCAGTGTAATTTTTTTGATAAAATGGTTGGTTCAAATGTTTTGAAATTTTTATATTTTTGTCAAGAGGTCAAAGTAAATACTTTGTCAAAATTTTATGAATATTAAACAAGCCAAATTAATTTTAGTGAAAGTGTTGGGTACCACCTTAATAGCCAACAAACCTTTGAAATGATATATACAGACAATATACAGAAAACTGATGTAAGTGATTAGGCAACAAAAAATCAGAACTTTCTACTGTAGTTTTATTTATTTTCTTGGGTACCAATTTTGTGGACTGATGAAAAATTAGCCTTTCTTCAGATATTTGATTTCATTATTTTGTCAAAAGTCTGCATTCAGAGCCTACAGAAAATTTCTATTTAGTGACATTTGAATTTGTGATTTACTTGTGTCCACAAAATACATTAAAATTTCAATCCTGGACTTAATAATGAATAAAAAGAATATGATAAACTATACTTCCTTATTGGGGATCAGTAATAAGAAAAGTGGATAAGCATCATATATATATATATATATGCATGATTAGATAATGCAACTTCATTTATGAAACTGTATCTCATAAATTATAACAAAACATTGAGGAAACTGTGATAATAAATTAACTAACATTTAACACAGTTAAACTTATCTGTAAAAACTTTCTTCTGAGAAACAGAATCATCAAACTTTGATTGAAACCAACAATGTACCTGGTTAATCAAAAATATTTAGCCAGCCTATGAACCCTGGATAGGCAGTTGTCTATTAGAATGGGCAGGTATATCTCTACCTTTGGAAATCTTTTTATATAAAAAGGGTTAATGATTTTAAAGGTAATAATTCATATAATTGCATGATAACATTTTGTACATCTGAATCTAAATCTTTTTTCACTAAAAAGGAAATACTGGATGTGGTATATGGGACTGGATTTTTGATGAATGATGGGCATTAAAATGTTGGAACAAATTTGGCACAAATGAAAAAACCCTTACTGACCTAAATATTATCTTCTGTAATGTGGTGTGTTCTAGTGTGACAGATAAATAGGAACAATAACAAGGTATTTTTATGGCTATCAAGGGGACTATTTGTGAATGGATTTCCCTAAAGGAAGAATGCCAACATTAGTTTTAATGACTTAGACCTTCAAAAGAAATAATTCAATTCATTGTTTCTTGTAAGGTATTTTAATATGTAGTTTATCAAAGATTTTTCATAATATCCTTACTGAAGTAGAGTTAAATTGCATTATAATCATCTTATTTGTTTGTTCATAATTTTGAACTTTTCCACTATTCGTCCATCCACACTTCGTATCTAAACATCTTTTGAAACAAAAGACTGAAATTTGATAAAAATCATCAGAGTAGCTGAAGTCACTTTAAAATGACATTTTGCACCTATAAATTATTTTTTTTACAACAAGATGATGAAGATATATATCACAACCGTGACTGTGTATCAATTAAACTTCAGTCAACATTTTTGTGCAACACTTTAATTTCTTGCTAAATGAGGTTTAGGTTCCATAATCACATGGTTCCTAATACCTATAAAAATTGGAAAAATGGGATATATTCAATTTCAAATCTTCCTATTCTGGCAAAAAAATCTTAAGTTGTTCACTTTTTTCAATATGAAAAATATAAAGACAATATGAAATCAGTAGAAACAACAGTGTTCTTTATAATTACTCTTTCTTTGAATTTTTCTTTATAATTATCTCCCATTGACTGTGTTTATATATTCATGAACTCTCAGATTTTATTTCATGACGACAGATAGGACAGGAAGCATTTCTCTACAATGTAAATAAATATATTAAATAAACATTCTAAGGTGAGGTGGGTTAAAACAAATTTTTTATACTTATTGAGAATTTTGTACCTCAAGGGGTACTTACTACATTCTGTTGATACCTATTTTGGCATTGCACAAGATCTTGTTTTCTCCAGCAGATACTGAAATCCATTGGAAGTGTAGGAATTGATATTTTTGTTTAAGAAACATGATATTTTATCAGTTGTTATTGGTTTTCAACTACCCTTCAGTAGCTGTGACTACTCTATGATTTGTACATTATCATGTTTATAGTGTATTTAGTGTATTCATTTGTTGATTTTGTACTTTAAATCTATCTCTTAAGTTTAGCCTCTTCCAACGGATTATTCTTATTGTATGCAGTTACACCATTTTCCTAAGTTAAAGGAGGGAGGGTGCTGGCAAACCTGTTGAATCAGGCCACATTCTGAATTTCAATATATGTGTCTATCCCAAGTCAGGAGCATGTAATTCAGTGGTTGCTGTTTGGTGCCGTTCATCATATTTGTTTTTTCCTTATTGTTTTGTACATAAGGCTGGCTGTTTGTTTTCCTGTTTTAATTGGTTCAAATATGTCATTTTTAGGGTCATTTATAGCTTGCTATGCAGAATGGGTTTTGCTCACTGTTTTAGTATCAAAAAATTACAACAGAATAGGTTTTGAAAATAATAAAAAAAAACTCACACTTCAAATATTAACTGCATTATTTATATGCTGTATACAGATCCCAATAATTTATCTTGTTTGTTTGTCCATTGCTCAACAATGACAATAATAAAATTATGAAAAATTGACCTTACTAACCTTTAGCCATTCTTTGATGCATTTATCATGATATTCATGTTTACACGGAAGATTTACTAAGGCATCTCCATTCTTATACTCTGATAAACAAACTTGGCACTGAGGCCCTTCTTGATTAAATTTCTTTATTCCTTTGAACTTCTTTGTTGACAAGGCTTCCAGATCCTTCTCACTTAGTCCACGAGTTTTTACTTCTCCAATTCTCTCTGCTAATTCCCATAATGCCTGAAACATATGATGCAACTCATAAATTAAATATATAATTAAAATAATAGAAATTTGTGAAAGGAATATATAATGTTAAGAATTAGCCTTTGGGTACAAGTTGGTACAGAATGGAGACTATAGAATGCTGCAGTTTTCTTAAACCTCACAAATAATATTGTTAAATAAGTTATTGAGTTACACCTTCTTGGGTTACAAGTTGGTATAGTAATTAGGATACTGTGGTTGTCTAAAACCTCATAAATCCAATCTATAGCATCCTGGTTATGACAAGGATATTTTTTATTGTGGTCAACATTTTTTGCTACTAAGATTTGCGTCTTCAGGACAATATAAAGATAGGAAACAAACACTGAAGTACATAAATGAGGTTCATGCTGTGTTACAGGATGGTTAAAAAGAGATTAGTGTTCTGTAGCATTCTATTCAACAGGTTAAACATTTAAAAACTGGACTTTTTAGTTAAACTGTAGGATAATTGTCATCTGGTTGTGGTGATCTAATCATTTAAAAGAAGAATGATACAAGAGAAATGTAACTTTGTGTAAAACAAACCTCATAATCCGTAGGATCTATGTCATCTGGTACAAGGAGGTGTGGTGTTCTACCCATTAAAAATAACAGCAGAAGCATTGGGTCTCTCTGAAATAATTAAAACATAAACTAGAATTATGTTATACTATATATATTAAAGCAATATATGTGACAGACTGGATTCATTTATTTTTGTGGAAATCAATTGTTGTGAATACCAATTTTTGTGGACTTGAAAAAAAGTTTTTTTCATATATATTTGATTTTGTTGGTTTTACCAAAGTCTGCATACCAACATTTAGAAATTTATACTTCATTATACATTTAAGTTCGTGGTTAATCTTCACACATGAATAATGAATCGGTATTAGACATTACAAATACATACCATGATATGTAAGAATCTAGCATCACTTCCTGTTCCTCCTCTGTCTAATATTAATATCTCTGGTTCTACCTCACCATCGGGTAACTCCGGCTGATTGATTGCCAAAGAAAGAGGGGGAACTAAAGTCAGAAAAAGTTCATCATGTGATAAAATATAAGTTCATCAATTCAGTAAAATATAATTAAGTTCATCAAGTCAGCAAAATATAAAAATTTGTCACAATTTATTTACTTGTATATAACTATTTTTAACTAGAATATGTCCATAGTACAAAGATGACACACTAGCACTTCATTTTCTATGTTCAGTGGACCGTGAAATTGGAGTCTAAACTCTAATTTGGCATTAAAATTAGAAAAATCATAGGGAGCATGTGTACTAATTAAGTTTCAAGTTGATTGGACTTCAACTCCATCAAAAACTACCTTGACCAAAAACTTTGACCTGAAAAACATAATGCCCATAAATTAAATGGGGCATAAAAATTGTATCATTTAATGAGAAACATTACTTCTTAGTGGAGTGTAACTCTCTATCAGAAAATTTATCAATTTATAAGAAATATTAACCTGAAGGTTCCATACTTCTTGGTGGAGCAGTCCGCCCTGTTGTTCTTGTCTGACTAGTTGCAGCATTAGAACGAGGCTCGCCAGTTTCTGAATTATTTGTTCCAGTGTTGGAAGCTCTTCTCGTTGTAGTTCCCCTCCTATTTCCTCTGATTACTGTACCCCTTGGTGGCTTCCCTCTGACTGAAGTTGTTGATCTTGATAATTGGTTGTCTGAGCCCACGGAAAACATTGATCTTGCAGTGTCTGAAGGTGTTACTGTGTTTTCTGTATTAACATGAACTAAAGTCTCTGAAGGCCTAAATCCAAGACGCCCCCGTCCACCTCTTAGTCCTCCCCTTGGTGCACCTCTGCCAACAACATTAGTGGATGAGACACCAGTTCTTGATGTACTGAGTCCCTGTTCATCTTCTACAGTAGAATCTGAATTATCAGAATCATTATGGTCTTCTTCATCTGAAGATAACTACAAAAGAATATAGATTCAGATGATTTTCATCTTGTTTTAACAAGAAAGTAATTTATATAATATGTTATAATTTGACCTTTTAATAAAACCTCATTTTTGTTTAAATTGTTTATAGTATATTTAATACTTACAGATTTAATTCTTCCTCCATTTCACACGAATTACTCAAGTTGTCCCCCTTTTGCCAATTATAAACTGGTCCAAACCAGACAAATTGGCAGCTGTTCATTCAAAGCATAATTAGTTGACAGTGATATGTAGCTAATAACCATTTTGAAATGAATGTCAAATATTGATATTAAAAAGTGTTTAGATTATCAAGATACATGTATTATTAAAAGTAATTAAAAGATCAGAATAACATAAAACACACATTATCCCCAGATAAATTTGCTTTTTCAACTAGCTCTTCTTTGTCAATGAAAATCAATGAAAATCTATGTCCTTCCTTATGTAAAAAACTCTTACAAATGAATCTCTAATTACAGCGTCAATTACAAAATTGATGATATATACATGATTTTCAGACAAAGAGAGATAACTCATTCTGTTCAGTGAGTATGTTTGGGATTGACAATATAACAAGAGGCTGTCACAATGACAGCAAACCGGATTTATTAACATTTATTTGTGTCCTGGCAATATCACAAGAACCATTACTGATGAATGGTGAAAGTGAAAATCGTCAATATCAAATTTGACCTCCATTTTGTCATCAGTATCAACATATTAAAATTTGAAAAGCTTAGATTGAATGGTTCATGAGTAAATGCAACAACGTGAGTGGAAACGCCATTTTACGATCTTTCAAGAACCATAACTCCTAAACGGTAAAAGTCAAAATCGTCATTATTGAACTTGACCTCTATTTTGTCATCAGTAACAACATATAAAAATTTCAAAAGCTTTGGTTGAATGGTTCATGAGAAAATGCACGGACACGACTGGAAACACCATTTTTCAATCTTTCAAGAACTATAACTCCTGAACAGTAAAATTCAAAATCGTCAATATTGAACTTGACCTCCATTTTGTCATCAGTAACAACATATTAAAATTTGGGAAGCTTTGGTAGAACAGTTCATGTGTAAATGCACGGACACGACTGGAAACTCCATTTTTCAATCTTTCAAGAACCATAACTCCTGAACGGTAAAATTCAAAATCGTCAATATTGAACTTGACCTCCATTTTGTCATCAGTAACAACATATTAAAATTTGAAAAGCTTAGATTGAATGGTTCATGAGTAAATGCAACAACGTGAGTGGAAACACCATTTTACGATCTTTCAAGAACCATAACTCCTGAACGGTAAAAGTCAAAATCGTCATTATTGACCTTGACCTCCATTTTGTCATCAGTAACAACATATTAAAATTTGGGAAGCTTTGGTAGAACAGTTCATGCGTAAATGCACGGACACGACTGGAAACTCCATTTTTCAATATTTCAAGAACCATAACTCCTGAACGGTAAAAGTCAAAATCGTCATTATTGAACTTGACCTCCATTTTGTCATCAGTAACAACATATTAAAATTTGGGAAGCTTTGGTAGAACAGTTCATGCGTAAATGCACAGACACAACTGGAATCTCCATTTTTCAATCTTTCAAGAACTACAATGTATAACTCCTGAACGGTACAAGTCATTATTGAACTTGACCTTCATTTAGTTGTCAGTAACAACATATTAAAATCTTAAAAGCTTTGGTTGAACGGTTCATGAGTTAATGCACGGACAACATTTGATTACCGCCCACCAACCCGCCCGCCTGCCGTACATCCCCAAATCAATAACCAACATTTTTGTCACAAAAATCCGGTTAAAAAGTGTGGAATCTTTTGATTGTAAAAGCATATATTTAGTTTTAACTTACCTGAAGTAACCCAAGAAATTGCTACCTTGCCTGGGATTGTGTCATCTTACCTGAAGTAACCCCAAGAGATTGTCTAGTTTGCCTGGGATTGTGTCACCTTACCTGAAGTAATTCAAGAAATTGCCACCTTGCCTGGGATTGTGTCACCTTACCCTAAGTAATCCAAGAGATTGTCTAGCTTGCCTGGGATTGTGTCACCTTACCTGAAGTAATCCAAGAAATTGCTGCCTTGCCTGGGATTGTGTCAACTTACCTGAAGTAACCCAAGAGACTGTCTAGCTTGCCTAGGATTGTGTCACCTTACCTGAAGTAATCCAAGAAATTGCTACCTTGCCTGGGATTGTGTCGTCTTAACTGAAGTAACTCAGGAGAGTGTCTAGCTTGTCTGGGATTGTGTCACCTTACTTGAAGTAATCCAAGAAATTGCTAGCTTGCATGGGAGTTTTTTTTATCTTACCTGAAGTAACCCAAGAGATCTTCTAGCTTGCCTGGGATTGTGTTGTAAGCTGGCATTAACCAAAGTAGAAAATAACTGTGTTATTGGAGTCATGGCTCTCATAGGAGGTCTTGCATTCCCTCCTCTGGCACTAAGAGGGTCTTCATCTGAACCAAACATCATGTTTCCCTAAAACAAAAAAAACCCAATTAATCCTTTTTATCCATGTAAGAAAAAGGACAATAACATGTTTGGTTCCTTAAGAAAAAGATTTATTCCATCAAACTGAATCATAATACATTAATGTGTATTGTTCTCAGTGCTGAAAGTCTATTCTCTATTTTGATACATGTATATGCAAAATGACTCATTAACTGCATGTACAACAATTTCTTACTCTAAGATAACAATCAGAAAAGGTCATACATTTGTGAAAAAAAGAGACAATAAAAACACGTCATAATCTTGGTACTGAAAATGGCAGCCAGACCAAGTCATTACATTGGTACTCAAAGTGGCAGCCAGACCAAGTCATTATATTGGTACTCAAAGTGGCAGCCAGACCAAGTCATTATATTGGTACTCAAAAGTGGCAGCCAGACCAAGTCATTACATTGGTACTCAAAGTGGCAGCCAGACCAAGTCATTATATTGGTACTCAAAGTGGCAGCCAGACCAAGTCATTATATTGGTACTCAAAGTGGCAGCCACACCAAGTCATAATATCGGTACTCAGAGTGGCAGCCTGCAGACCAAGTCATAATCTTGGTACTCAGAGTGGCAGCTAGACCAAGTCATTATATTGGTACTCAAAGTGGCAGCCAGACCAAGTCATTATATTGGTACTCAAAGTGGCAGCCAGACCAATTCATAATTTGGTCATGTTTGGACTCAGCTGAGTGGCAGCCAGACAAGTCAAAATAGTGTTAACCAGAGTGGCAGTTAGGACAATTCATAATCATAATCATAATAATAAGTCATAATCTTTGTACTCAAGAGTGGCAACCATAACAAGTCATAGTCTTGGTACTCAGAGTGGAAACCAGACCAATTCATAATCTTGGTACTCAGAATGGCAGCAAGACCAAGTCATAATCTTGGTACTTAGAGTGGCACCATAAAAAGTCATAATCTTGGTTCTCAGAGTGGCACCATACCAAGTCATAATCTTGGTACTCAGAGTGGCAGCCAGACCAATTCATAATCTTGGTACTCAGAGTGGCAGCCAGACCAATTCATAATCTTGGTCATGTTTGGACTTAGTTGAGTGGCAGTTAGGACAATTCATAATCTACAAAACTAGAATGGCATCCTTACTCAATTTATGATCTTGAAACCAAGAGTGGCATACAAACTGTTCTAATCTTTTTTTTCTTGACAAGAAACATTAACTAATAAAATAGTTAGGTTCTGCAAGGTAGGATGGCAAGGGTGAAAGATGGGGATTTGGACAACACATGTGATTGCTATGATATCTCACTTCAGAGGACCTATTGGAAAGTAAACAAAAGTTTATTGTTCTTGAAATGTGGATCGAAACTCCAAATTTTAATTTATTCAATTTGTTATCAATACCTGTAATCTTCGGGCTAACTGTTCATCTTCATGGTTTGCTGCATTATATTCTTCCTCTTGTAACATGCGAGCTAGAGCCTCATCTTTTGATAAACTATAGGGTCGGTTGTTAGAGCCTCCACTTGCCATTGGTTAAAAAGAAGCTTCAAGTAGAATAAGGATAAACATTACTGAGACAGCAATCTAACCATAAACAACATTATGGAATAAAATCACCATGTACATGTATGTAATCACCACAAATGATTGAGTACATGTATGTACATATATAACATATATAACTTATACATGTATATAGTGAATTTAATGAATGAGGAATCAAAAAAATTATCCTCCACTGGCATCTTGTCCTTTCAATTTCTAGCTTAAGCACTGTATTGTAAATGGATATAAAACTATTCTATGACAAAAATGAACCACCCCATTTCTGGGTTGATGATTTCCATGTTTTCTATATAGATTTATGCTCAGATCTATCTTTAAGTCTCAGCATGTGCTAAAATTAAAATGTATCCACAAATGCAACAAGTAATTGCAAGTAAAACCTGGTCTGATCCACTTAACGATCCCTGTGTACCTTGGTTTTCACGTCAATCAAGCCAGAAGTCGATCCATCCTAAGTTGATCAGGCCCTTGTTTAAAGTCTTTCTGTCCCCAATATAAAAATGTTTATAAGGAATAAAAATAAAGATATAAAGGTATTCAGTATCATTCATAAATGTTTATGAATTTTATAATATATAAATGTAAAAAAGATGGCCTTTGGCATTAATTAGAGTATTAAGTATTTTTTTTCTAATACCTGAACTGTCATGATCATTTACCATCGATACTTTTCACAAATTCTGATTATCCTGATTAAAGTACTTAATCTTTTCTTTTCACAAAATCAGCTACTTTAATAAGGTATGCAAGGAATGCGAAATCAACTGACATTTGAAGAACATTAACCAGATGCTCTGCAGGGCGCAGCTTTATACGACCGCAGAGGTTGAACCCTGAACAGTTTAGGCAAGTATGGACACAACATTTAAGCTTGATACAGCTCTGAATTTGGATTGTGATTAAATAGTTGACACAACATAGGTTTCTGACACAGAATTAATGTGGTCTAAGAATTTAAACTTAAAAACTTAAAAATCTAAAATTGGACATTAACCTATTATGGTCCAATATCCAAAATGTAAACACATGGTTAGATTCAGCATATCATAGAACCCCAAGAATTCAATTTTTGATGAAATCAAATAATGTTCAATTTTAGACCCTTTAAACCTCAATGTGGACCAATTCAATAAGTGTGTCCAAATATTAAAAAACTCAATACATGGTTAGATTCAGCATATTGGAGAACCCCATATGTTTAATTTTTGTTGAAATCAAACAAAGTTTAATTTTTGACCCTTTGGACCTTAATGTAGACCAATTTGAAAATAGGACAATACTGTGCAATTAAAATTTCTTGCTATTGCACAAAACTGTGCAATTGAAAATTCCTTGCTATTGCGCAATATTGTGCAATTATATATTTCTTGCTATTGCGCAATACTGTGCAATTGAAGATTTCTGGCTATTGCACAATACTTTGCAATAGAAGATTTCTTGCTATTGCGCAATACTGTGCAATTGAAAATTTCTTGCTATTGTACAATACTGTCATGACTGTGCAATTGAAGATTTCTTGCTATTGTGCAATACTGTGAAATTGAAACTTTCTTTCTATTGCACAATACTTAATATAATAATTTTGGACCCCCGATTTGGATCAACTTGAAAACTGGGCCCATAATCAAAAATCTAAGTACATGATTAGATTCAGCATTTCAAAGAACCCCAAGAATTCAATTTTTGTTAAAATCAAGATAAGTTTAATTTTGGACCCTTTGGACCTTAATGTCGACCAATTTGAAAACAGGACCAAATATTAAGAATCTGAATACACGGTTAGATTTTGGCATATCAAAGAACCCCAATAATTCATTTTTTGATGAAATCAAACAAAGTTTAATTTTGGACCCTTTTGGCCCCTAATTAGTTGGGACCAAAACTCCTAAAATCAATCCCAAACCTTCCTTTTGTGGTGATAAACCTTGTGTTAAAATTTCATAAATTTCTATTAACTTATACTAAAGTTATTGTGCGAAAACTAAGAAAAATGCTTATTTGGGCCCTTTTTGGCCCCTAATTCCTAAACTATTGGGACCAAAACTTTTACTAAAGGTTAGAGTGCGAAATGTCTTCGGACGACGAGGACGATGATGACCACGCCAACGCGATACCAATATATGCATGACCAAAAAATTTTCAATTTTTGCAGTCGTATAGAAACAAGAGGCTCTCAAGAGCCTGAATCGCTGACCTGTTATTTTTTTGCTTAAATCTTTCATCAATGATTACTTTCGATTTTCAATATATATTAATGAGTGGCTTAAAAAGGTCATTTAAGGATGTTCGCTTGCTATGTTTAGGAATTTTTGTCAGATTTTCAGATTCAGATACAAGCCAAAAACTGCATTTGACCCCTATGTTATATTTTTAGCCATGGCAGCCATGTTTGTTGATGGATCAAAACTTCGGATACATTTCACATTTCCTTAAGGAACATAAATTTAAAGATATATAGTTTGAGACGAGAAGATTTTTAAATGTTAGCAAACTTGATGAACAAATGGTGTAAAATTGTCTTTAAAGGTCAATCGCTCCTTAAGGGGTCAATTGACAATTTTGGTCTCATCAACTTTTTTGTAGATCTTACTTTGCTGAATATTATTGCTGTTTACAGTTTATATCTACCCATGATAATAACAAAAAAACTGCAAAATTTCTTTAAAATAACCAATTTATTGGCAGCAATCCAACAATGGGTTGTTTGATTCTGAGACTGAAATTTCTGGGTTAATAGATCCTGACCATTTAAACAACTTTACCCAATGTCAGATTTGCTCTAAAAGCTTTAGTTTTTGAGATATTAGCCAAAAACTGCATTTGACCCCTATATGTTCTATTTTTAGCCATTGTGGCCTTGTTTGTTGATAGATCAAAACTTCAATACCACTTATAAACAAAATACCCTCAGGAACATTAGGTTAATGTTTGAAGGTATTTGGCCCCATAGTTTCAGAGGAGAAGATTTTTTAAACTTTAAGACGACAGACGACGACAGACGCTAAGTGATGGCATAAGCTCACATGGGGCTTACATGTACTTGAATGAAATTGTTCCCAGTGTTCTTAATATTGATTGGCTAACTTATTACTTGGGTATAGGAAGCTCATATATATTTCTTTGTTTCCGGTTTCGCAGCACATTTAAAATTTGTAGGATTAGGCAGAAAAAAATTAAAATAGCCTTGCCAGATGTCATAATTATTAGGACTTCCTTCCAACCAGCCCCATACAACTGTGTTAGTTATTTTTATATTTTTATCTAAATGTGGCTAGCTCAAATGTATGTTCTATCTGTTTAGCTTATTGTATTTAATTATTATTAACAGCTTGTTGCTAATTTGCTTATTGACAATTTTAAGGCGACTGTGTGATTGTCATTTTGCAGTACAGTAGATTCTTAATCCTCATACAAGTTATCGCTATTCCTGGCTGACTCAAGAATCTGTTCTGCTTGAATATTGATGTCATACATTGTACAATCACCTTTCTATTGTCATAGTGGCATCAGATATTTCATATTTTGACGTCAAAATTTTATGGGAATGTGTGATGTTCAGTAATGGTGGACAAATAGCGATAAGAAGTATTCCAGTGCTGTGAAATATATTTGTTTGTCTTGTTTATATATTGTGCCATAAATTGGTATAATAAAATTAAGTAACTTTTTTTTTTGTATTTTTTATTGAGAAGCCTGTTAAATTCATCTATTTATATTGGTTTTATTAGTTTCATCTGTTTGTCTCTTTCATTTTTAGCCATGGCTTTGTCAGTTTATTTCAATTTTGGAGTTTGACTGTTGCTCTGGTATCTTTCGCCCCTCTTTCATTGTTTAATTAAGAAATAACTGATGCAAGCTATACTTTATTGTAGCTTTAACATGGGTAGGCATTATATTCGTGATTATTTTTTGCCCCAGCGATAGTTAGAGCTAAAATAACACGAATATAATGCCTACCCATGTTAAAACTACAATAAAGTATAGCTTGCATCAATTAATTCGATTCTGAATAGGATAATTAAGGTAATTTCTATGTCCGATAAGTATAAGTGTAATAGCGTTTGTGTAGGCTCTCCTATGAACCTCCCTTTTTTGTTTGTAAAGAAGCAAGCGGCTGGTACTGTGATTTTTCAGAGGGTGGAGTTTGAACAGCAAGCATGAACAGTTGTCGTATCTAGGTCAAATATGTCAATTTAGGAATACAACATATAACAGTCATAATAAATGAATTAGTAACATAATGTGCGCCATTTAAGAGTTTGAAAGTGTTTTAAAGGCAAGGAAATATATTAAGTGCACGATAATTTGATAAAATTCATTATTCTGAAGAAGTCAATATACGCATGTGCAAACAAATCTTTATTGGATTTAGAGCATGTGTTTGTTCATAAAGCGAAAGAAGCACGTCATATTAGAATAAAGTTAAAAGATACATGTACATGTTAGTCTTGAATGAGGGGTGTTGGGAGGGATCCTGATCCTGAAATCCCGGCCTAAAAAACATGAAATCCCAAGAAATTTAAATCCCGACATTCCAAAATTTGAAAAAAGGATTTCCTGGATCATGAAAGGATTAAGTTCGAAATCCTAAGCTTAAAAGTACCCAATCCCAACATCCCAAAAAAAGTCATGCCTCCCCCTTCTTGTTAGTGGGCTGTTATACTGCTCTGGACTGCACTGTAGCTATTTGTTATTTTATTAGATCGATTAGTCAGACTTTTGGCGTGATCGACTTATGGTCGGATCAGTTTCCTGATAACGTACCATCTGATTTATACTATACGTCTATACATTGTACATTTGTATAGGATACATGTCAACTCGTACTTTCGGCAACTCGTACTCAGCCAACTCGTACTTTCGGCAACTCGTACTTCTACCAACTCGTACTTCTACTAAGTCGTACCCAATATTTTTTTAGCATTATAATATAAGTTTTCTATGTTTATATCCGTAGATATGGATATTTTAACTCCTTGAAGTATCCCAGTGCACCCTGAGGTAGATCCATAGAATATGAAAAGGATATTTTTTACTGAACATTGCGTTGAACATGTCTTAGTTTTTTCGTGTTAGTAGAAAATATTTTTAACATTATAATGCTTCATATTTTATTATTTACCTACTGATTTATCTACTGATAGGATTTGTATCTGAAAAAAAATCCTCAAGTGTCAAGGTGTGCTCGATCCTTAGAATATTTGAAGAGATTTTTTACTGAATATTGCGATAAACACGTTGTTTGTTGATGTGATAACACTTTGTTTTTTGTTCTTTTTTTTTATATAAGTATGGCAGTCAGTTCGTTTTCTGTTTGAATTGTTTTACTGGTCATTATAGCTGACTATGAGGTATGGGTGGGTTTTGCTCATGGTTGAAGGCTGTACGATTACCTATAGTTGTTTATTTCTGTGTCATTTTGGTCTCTAGTGAAGAGTTGTCTCATAAGCAATCATACGAGATCTTCTTTTTTATATGTCTTATTTCGTATATTTTATGTATATAATGAATGCATTTCTAATAGTTTTGAAACCATAAAGCACATGCATGTATAAAGCAAATTGCAAAAGATTTATATATTTTTTATTAGATACTATAATCAATAACAGATAAGAATAACAATACATTAAATAATTTGATTTATCTGAATCAAATTCATTTCATATAACTGTTCATCTCAAAAAGTTTACATGTTCAATAAATGTTCAATACTGTTCAATCACATAATTAACCACTGAGCGGTTTTCATTCAGAAAACGAAATGTCTTTTAATCCGCAGACGTCTGTTCAACAAACCACACATTCGGACAAGTTGACTTGCGGTTAAATCCCCGTCTCTATACTGGTCCCACAACTGGAAATACTTGGCTTGTAGAAACTTGGAAGTAGATCGCTGTTGACGTGTCAACTTACACTCTGAAACCATCTTCAGCTGATTTTAATGAAACCCAAGCCTTCTGATTGTTAAAATATTTATGAATACTTACGTTTCTGTAATAATATCTGGTTCAGCAAAGGTACGTTGTGTGATGTCGAACGACTGGTCAAGGATGTTGAGATGAATAGTTGTGTCTTCTTCGTCGGATACGGTGAACGATGAGTTGTTGAGTTGGACGATAGTTGACTGGTCATATACCTCGGACGTGTCGGGTAGGTGGACATCCAAAGTTGACTGGTTTGGAGAATGACTTTCCTCATGGGTGCTAACAGTAGACTGTTCTAGAGAAAAACTGGCCTCATGGACACCATCAGTAGAATAGCGTGTACTTTTAAAGTCTGGTAGCTGAGGGATGCTGGATTCTTCTGCTGGCAAACCACATTCTTTGCAATAGAAGTCTATCTCTTCTTCCTGTTGTACTAGCTGATTATACAACTCTTTAGAAATGCCTGTAAGAAATAAAATGTATTGGTTTAATTTTTTATAATTTTATTTCATAATTTTATTTCATAATTCAATTTTACTAACAATTCTATGCTTACTTACTGTGCCATTGAATTGAATAGAAAAAGAGGACTTTGTGGCAAATAAATCAAGATTTTTATAGAAAATCCACAGCCTTTAAACATAAACCTTAATACACAAATTATTTATTGCAGTTCGCATGCCGGTGATTAATTGATCATTGATCATTGTTTCACACCTGAAGCATGTCGATTACCAGTTAATCGGCCCTTATTCACACATGAAGCGTGACATTAATTAACCGTTATCAAAACAACTTCACACCTGATCTAATCTTTCTGCATGTACGTTTGCACTATATTTTAAAATGTATATTTCATCACAATACTACTATTATTTATATACGTATTGACCTCAATTATTATAAAAGTTAAAATAAAAATTAAGCCAATATTTAGAAGAATTACGAGAGGCGTATTTAAAAAAACACTAGTATCACTAATATTTACACACACATTGTAAGACATTTTTACAAGGCTTTGTTGCTATTAATAATAGTAATAAGGGTCCTACAAATACAGCTTTTTGAAATATAAACTCTTATTGGCCCCAAACATGGACCAAATAACAGGATTAGGGGGAAATATTATTGAGATACACAATTTTATATATCGAAAGTCTGCATGGAACATGTGGAATACAACATAATACTTTTTTCTGTTATATAATTTGACTACATAAAAGGATATATATAAAATCACAATTATACTTCATTTTAAAAAGATAAAAGATATGATAACATTTAGGAAAGGGCCCTTGTTTATTTGCAAATACACAGCACAATTACGATGGTTAAAGAATGTTTAAGGTAGTGGGCTTAATTTCTACAAACAAGTAAAACATAAATCAACTTACCAGTTTCACATAGACGATGCTGCCAGTTGTCGCATGTGTCACATTGAAGAGCATCTTGTCGAATCGTAACAGTCTTCTTGCATACATTACAACGTGGACGAACCATGATTGCAATTGAAGATGATCATACATTTCACCATAGTTTATATATTTTTTCTCTAAGCTTGGTTTTTACAACGTTTAAGCCATGCATTTTCTTTTCGGTGAGGATGGTGATTGTTTAAGTATAACTCAACGGCCTTTGATGTTCATAGTGCCGCACTTATACCGATTTTTTGTTTTCATTTACTTCTCTCTGTTTATTCTACTTTTAACAAATCCATTCTATTTTTGTAGGTATGTTATCCACTAATGACCACTGATTAGCACATTGTGTACTCATAATTATTTTAATGTGCATATCAAATAAATTGCCGTGCAAACAATTTCAAACAATCAATTCTAAGGAATACTAATGATTATAACGATTAGCATTTTATAACCTTATTTAAAACAATTATGATTGAATTTTATTAACAATGAATGTTTTTTTTTTTATTTGTATTTTGCTATATAATGATATACGAAAGAAAGTTACAATAACTATGCATATAAACTTGATAAATAATATCAAATAAAACATGGTTACGAGTTGGTAAAAATAAGGTACGAGTTGGTTGAGTACGACTTGCCGAAAGTACGAGTTGTCGTGTACCCTTTGTATATATTCAGGTGCGCAAAATATTAAGTGAACCATATTGATTGGCGACACACAATGGTGTTATGAATGAATGATTGTATTTTGTAAAATATATACTTTATACAATGTTTTGGTCTGAATGCAACATATCCAACAATTAGTCAAATAAATATCATAGCACTTTCTTTCAAGGTCGTCAATGTAAACATTTTTTGGACATCCGCCATTCAATAAGAACAGTAACTCGAACGGATTATTCCAAGGGAGATAACAACTTTTCCCGCGATAATATATTAAGTTTAAGAAGAAGTACCAAATCGATAGAATAACAAATTAACTTTTTGAGAAATTTATGAACTATAGAAAAAAATATTTATACAAATAGTCAGTGAATTACAGCCGATTACGTAGTTTTATAGAAAACAATGTTCATGTGGTTTTAAACAGAGACAGTCCGGCTATTTTAATAACTAGTCTGAGTAGACCTCAGTCAATGATAGAAATACCCTGGTCCAAATAAATGTCTTCATAGTGGGTCTGTCTTAATTTTTACTTTGATTTATTCATTGGATGATCCGATATTTTTGGTTAACTGTGAAATTTGAAAAAATGTATAGCCTATATATAGCTTCGGAGAAATCTGACCATTTTGCCTATAATGCCCATGTTTTGTCTTATTGGAAGACTATAAAAAAAATATGTACAAAAGGCTTTTAAGGTGGTATGGGAGTCTAAAATAAAAATGATAGAATTGGTTCATACTTTGCCAAAACGTTGTATCTATTGATACATGTTAAAAAATACAATAAAAACTAGGTAACCGCGCATTTTCTCAAGCTACAGCTAGGACGGGACAAAATGACACATTTTGTATGGATTATACAGGAAAAAACACCATTTTGTGATTAGAAACTAAACAAAATGATAGAATTGTTAAATACTTCAGGAAAAGATAGCTTTCAGACACTGTTTTGAGAATATCAAAAGAAAAGATAGGGTCACCGTACGTTTTTTTCCGGCTAAAATACAAAATAGGAAAATTCCATACAGAATCCTTCAGAAAATGCACTTTTTTTAGAGTTGACTCCCTTAAAATGCCAATTTAAAAAAAAAATAAAAACAACCAAAAATGATTAACATTTGCAAAAATATCAATATTTAGAAGTTATATTCTTATAAATTGGTACTTTTAAATGAAATTGTACATTAAACATCTGCATTCCTGCATCAAATTTTGCTAACTTGATGGAAAATCTGGACCTTTGATTCTCTGTTTTTTACAATCCAAGATGGAGGAAGACACCCATACCACATTAATGGATCTAATCCGGTTTGTTTCTGACCGTCTATGTGCGTTCATAGAGAACATGTGAACTTTGGTCACGGGTACCATTGTTTTCTGTCCTTTCGTCGTTTCGTGTGCATGGTTTAATTCGTATCTCTCTCGTCATATATGAAGTTTTTATTTGTTCTTGTTGTGTTATTAAGTATAGAAATATTCAGTGTTTATGAAACCTAGACTATCATCAATGTATAATGTCCTAGTCAGTTAACTATTTAAATTGTATGCACAGATTGTCTGTTAATTACAAATTTAACATAATGCTATCTCTATGTTGCAACAGTGTAAGTTTTAAAGTTGCATGTAAATCTAAATGTATTATTTTTGTTATAAATGTTTCGTAAAACTCAACAGAGCTTATATATGTTTGTCATGTTCCATGTACATCAGACTTAAAATAAATTTTTCCATTCTATTCTCAGAGATGGGTCCACTTCTTATTATATCTGAGAACACTATAACTCAGTTGTGTTCAGCTTTATTATGATTAATTTCTTAAATAAAATAACGTATATAATGATATTATGTTGCAATTGTATCGAATTTCGTCTGTCGCTCTCACTATAGATGTAACAACTAATTATCATGAATATTCATGAAAATAAACTACTAATTTCAAATATCTAATTTGACTAATAGACTTTAACTTAAATTTCGTAGAATCCGCACTATTCCCTTATAGATCTTTGTCATACTCAACAAAAACACTTTGCTTATTCCACTGGCGATCGAACACATGGGAAAGACACTACAGGGACAAACCAAACTTCATAGGTCGAAGAGAGACACACAAGAACAATAAAAGGACAGACAAGACTGAGCAACTTATTCTGTACAGAATGACAATGGTATCACATAAGTCCCACTTTAGGTACACATGAAAAGTAAGGACTAAGCGATAAGAATAATAAAGCCTTTTAAACATGTTATTAAATTAATTGTGTTCCAATAAGACAAAACATGGCCATTAGGCAAACTGGTAAATTTTTTTCTATGAAGCTATACTATATTAAAAAAAAAACCATTTCATAGCATGTCAAATTGCAGCTTGACGTTAGGCAAACATCATGCAATCAATCAATCAAATGATAATGACAGACCCTCTATAAAGAATACTAAATTTATAAATTGATTGGAACCCTATGATGGAAATCACATGGACAAGGTTTTCTATAAAACTACATAAACAATCTGATCAGATGAGGAACATTAACAACAGACACAATTGTTGATCTGAGTTGAAATATTTCCAACTTCTGATACTCTGAATTTTTCTTTCAACTTTGCAATGCCTTATATTTTTATTGGTGTATGGTTACTGTGCTATATACTGACAATTAAGCAACATAGATTCCAATTACTGATACTTAAGAAACCTAACCTTGCCACTCGGTTAACTGAACTATCATTGTCTCATTGGAAATCATACCAAATCTCCGAATGTCAGAAACAATCAGCGAATATTTTCCATGAGATTAACTCACGTATTAGACCTTTATTTGAATAATGCACTTTGAATAACAATAACAGCTAGTCTAGACATTCACTACCCTAGTTATCACTGAACGAATAAAAAAAATAGTTAGTCGTCTAGACATTCATTGCTCCAGCTATCACTGAAGTCATCACTCGAGTCGTCGCTGCTACTACCATAGCCATCACCTCTCCCTAAGGTGTCGGCACATCCAAAGAGTCTGCCATCTACAATGGAAAAACACTGGTCATTTACAAATATATTTAGATTTGCATGTTGTTAAACGTACTCCTTTAAAAGACATTAGTTTTGGTTCCTAAGTAATGAATTACTTTGGTGCATGAACATCAATTCTATTATAATATAAAGCAAAGATATTTAAGAACTGAGGGCGTTGGACTCCTTTCACTTGTTCAGAGAAGTCGAAGATGCACATATGAGGTACCGAGTATATGATATAATATGCAAATTCTATCAATGTACGCGTTTAAATAATTGCATCCTGACCTTTCGTCACCATATTGTGTACCCTTGTAACGGTAAAGCTGAGGACCATAAATGGAATTTTCTGAAAATTAGATACATTAACAGCGGTATTCCTTTTATTAACGTATCTAGTATATTCAATGCACCTGAGTGTCTTAAGTCTGGATCTGATGTTCAGTATTTGTCGTTTGTTGATGTGGGTCATAAGTGTTTCTCGTTTCTTGTTTTTTATATGGATTAGACCGTTGGTTTTCCCTTTGAAGGGGTTTACACTAGTACTTTTTGGGCCCTTTATATAGTTTGCTGTTCTGTGTGAGCCAAGGCTCCGTGTTGAATACCGTGCTACCTCAGGCATAGATTACCTTAGCTGTATTTGGCAAAACTTTTAGGAATTTTGGTCCTCAATGCTCTTCAACTTCGTACTTTATTTGGCCTTTTTAACTTTTTTGGATTCGAGCGTCACTGATGAGTCTTTTGTAGACGAAACGCGCGTCTGGCGTATATACTAAATTTAGTCCTGGTATCTATGATGAGTTTATCTATAATGGTTTACTTATTTATAAAGTTTATAAATTATGAATTGGATGGAGAGCTGTTTCATTGGCACTTATACCACATCTTCCTATATATATTAAAACAGTGTCATCCCTGTGTTCGATGTTCGAATATGACATTTAGATAAAAATGAAATGGTACATAATACGCCTATTTTGTCCAGAGTAATAAACAAACGCCTAACAAACTTCGACGAGTACTCGAAAAGCGGTTTGTGTTCGTAATTGTCAAAGCAGATATAATAAGTTGGTGGTTAACGTTGTATGACGAAAATACTATATACGGAAGTACATAAGAATGCAATGATAAATTCTTCTACATTTAGATTCGAGTACTCTACTGAAAGCCGCATGTCAACCAATCTTATCATTAGCACATCAATGCTTTATGATTCTTTTGAATGTTTGCAAGTATTGGAAATTAAAATTACACACACAAAAAACGTAACATGTCTCGGCAAACGATTCATAAAGTTTATTATATTAATGTTGTGCTGTTGTGATTATCAAACGAAAAAGTAAAACTTACTAATTTCAATTAACGGTCTTTCTCCATGTGGAACGCCTACAAAAGAGAGACATATTTATATTACACAATAAGTTACGGGTGATATATAACGTTCAAGTCTATCAAAAAATGTTAAAGCAATCTTTGGATAGATGAGAATAAGAATAGTAATGCTACTATTTTAATCCAATGAATTCAAAATAAAAAAGAATTGAAAATTAAGAAATTCACCTTCACATATTTATAAGACATAAATCAAGTAATATAATCATTTCTTAAACACGGTGTTACAAATTAATTTTTGGCTATAGCGTAGTATTATGCTATGTACATTTTTGCATGGCCAATAATAACCGTAAGTTAAGATAAGTTATTTGTCCTTCGGTGCCAATATATCTATATCAGGCCTGGAAAATCCATATGAGCCCTCGAAAATACATATCGTGCCCCCGACTTTCACTCCCGGTAACCTTTCAATCAATAACACCACCATTAACTCACTGTGATATATTTTTAAAAGTTTTCCTCAAATGTTTTTTTTTTATTTTGTTGAAATTATTAAAAATAATTTGATATTTATGCTTCCCTTTTTACCAGCTAGAAATATGTGATAAATAGATTATTACGGGAACCATGCTTCCCACTCGTAAACTGCTAAATAAAAACAACAGTAATATACCGCTGTTCAAAACTCATAAATCCATGGACAAAAAACAAAATCGGGGTAACAAATTAAAACTGAGGGAAACGCATTAAATATAAGAGGAGAACAACGACACAACATTAAAATGTAACACACACAGAAACGGACTAAGCATTAGATAAAATCCTATGAGAATAACAAATATAACATCAATAAAATAGCACCAATTTTAGTGATTGTTGGTTTGTAATGAGCCAAAGTCTTTCACTTAAAGAAATGTTGGTACATGAATATTTTATTTTTCTAAGATATTAAAAAGTGCATGAAATATCTATTAGATAAAAAGGTAATAATAGTTGTCAAAGGTACCAGGATTATAGTTAAGTACGCCAGACGCGCGTTTCGTACATACAATAAATTGTAAAATTACCCTTTTAGGTCAAACATGTTTATTTTTTTTTGACAAAAAAAAAAACATTTCAAATATCGGGATATATAGATGATGAGAATTTAGAATACGCTTAAGATTATCTCGACCACGAAGCAAGGTGATTCTGCCTATATATGTTGTAACACAGTTGTTTGTGAGATTTGCTTTTTTATTTTTTATTTTAGTGGTTGTTATGGTTTTTTTTTTTTTTTTTTTTTTTTTTTATATCTAAATGTTTTTTTCTTATATAACTATCAGTATCTTACCTTGTGCACACTGCAACAGTACAGCAACAACCAATACTCCAAGCAATAATTGTTTGTTCATCTTGCGCTGCCTGTCGGGCTTCTTGTAAGACGAATCTGCTTGTACTGCTACAGTCACGTTAAGACGATTCTGTTTACCACCAAAATGGTTTCCTTTTATATAAATACCTCATGGTTTGGACAAATCTATTAAATGTCGAATTTAAGATACAACCAGTAACAAAACATCACAGTCTGACATTTTTGATTGATATAACCTTGTTTGATTAATAACGGAATCTGGCAATATACGTTTGAGCAGTAAGTGCTAGACCCACATTTAGATTGGTCCATTAATTGGAGGTCAAAGTAAAGTCACTAAGTCACCTTAATTAATGTTTTTGGACAAACACATTTTAATTGTCAGAAGAAAACATAACTTATTACTTTACCTTTGATCTGTTCTTCGTATGAAAACAAATTATGATGAATTGCGTTATCAGAAATAATAATAAAAAACAAAACACATTGCGACGAAGTAAAAACAAAATCGAGAGATTTCCATCAGTGAAAATAATTAACTAGAGGCTCTAAAGAGCCTTTGTCGCTCACCTGATATTTTTGTTTACAATCGATGTATGTAATAATGCAACCATTATACTTTTGCTTTAGTTTCAGAGATTTAAGACAAAAAATGCATTTTACCCCTATGTTCTATTTTAAGCCATCTCAGCCATGGTTGACAGGCAGGGTCATGAGACATATTTTTTAAAACTTGATATTCTTATGATGATTGTGGCATTTGTCTCAGAAGCTTCAGAGGAGAAGATTTTTGTAAAAGCCTAGAAATATTTACGAAAAATTGTTAAAAACTGACTTTAAAGGGCAATAATTCCTTAAAGGGTCAACTAACAATTTTGGATTTGTCTGAAAATTTCAGAGCAGATTAGTACTGCAACCAGAGTTCATTTTTTAAAACTTTAATAGTCCGGAAGAACACACACCTAAATTATATATCGATGGAAAGAGGGAAACGTGTACAATAAGAAAAGTTGGGTCGTAAAAATCCAGAGTGGTAACAATTTTGTGAAATTGAGGTCAAAGGTCAGACCTAAAAATATCAATATTTCAACCACAAGAACAAAAAGGAGAAATATTCTGATATTTATTCAATAGAATGCTACAAAAACGATTAAATCATAAGCATATGCTATAAACGATGTTAAAACGACAAATTTGACTACTTATATGAAGAGCTGCCATTACAAAATGGCGTAGATTTGGAACCTTCTGATTTTTTTCCATTGAAGACATAGCAAAAGAGGAGTGGCCTTGACCTTTTCACATCCATAAACTTTCATATTGTGTATAGTATCTCACTATAGTATATTACAGAATTATTTTCTAAAGTATAAAACACCAGTTTATCAAATTATTTCAATATTTTTTCTATCTTTGAAAAAAACAAAATTCAAGCGCTGAAACAGTGTTTTTAATTTTGCATCTTAAAGGTTGTGTATTTTGTGAAAATTAGTATCTAGTTATAGATAAATACATATTGTGTATTTGCAAAGTCTGGACAGAGCAGTTATTACACAAAATATACTATAGTCACTCGAGGCGAATGCGAGGTTTAAAAAAAAAATTGAGGGTAAAACAAAGTCAGTTTGGTGCATGAAAATTTTTTAGTGGGATAATCCTGGTAAAAAAGTTAACTCATTAATTTTTTAAGGGAAGGATGAAAAATTATACAATGCAATCATATGCCAATTTTCTAATGTTGTAATTCAAAATCAGTCATGATCCTTATATAAATTTTAGAAAGCGACACACAATAGCTCAAGTATTCATAAAATAGGGACATGAATCAATCTCTTAGTCATCATATGTGGATTCAGTACGCGTATTAGCATAATTTACAAGACACTTCCCTTTTTTTTATAAGAATAAGAACAAGTTCGGCGCAGGACAGAGTTTGTTCAAAGCAAACACAGTTTTTTAGTACAAATGCTATCTGGAGCGTAAATACCGTCATGATTTGGTCAAACTCGTCAGATATAGTCTTACCTTTGCATAGGAAACACAAAAGAAATGTGAGTACAAAGTTTCGATCAATGTTCGTGACCCATATTCCCATATGCATATGCATGATGTATCTGCACTGCCAATCCCAAATGTAATGGCCGGGGCGAATGTTGCTACAGAAACGATTGATTTTGTAATAGCCATACATTTACGAATTTTTGTTATCTTTAGGGACAATGTACGGTTCAGAAGCGCCTTTGTGTTATTTTTCATCGATTAACTATCAAATGAACTTTTGAGCCTAGGCTCCGTGTTGAAGACCGGACCGTGACCTATAATGGTTTACTTTTATAAATTGTGACTTGGATGGTGTGTTGTATCATTGGCACTCATACCACATCTTCCTATATCTATTAACAAGCTATGCGGGCATCATTTCCATAGAAATACCAAAACGAGGACATAGCTCATAAGAGCACTGGTGGCAGGATGAAGTAATTGTTCTTCTGTAATGTATCTTTGATATTTTCAGACACACCTTGGTGTAATTCTGAAAATCTTAATATAGACTTCAATTTTCCTGCAGCAGATATGGCATCCCCTAAATTGAGTTCAGAGCTAAACTCTATAATTCATATCCCTTGGCCCCACTGTGTCTGAATTGTAAGGTGTCACAATACCTAGTTAGTTCTGGAGTTTGGCAGTTTGGTAAGCATCAAAGACAATTTTGGGTAAAATTGATCGGTATATATAGAGGATGTGCTGCATGAGAAAGGCTTTTTCTGATGGAAGAACAAATTACATCACTAACAATCGTTATTAATGAACTGACAGCAAGTTCAAATTCTAATTTTTCAGTGACTGTTTTACTTAATTGCACAGGTGTTGACATAAATAAGTACTTGATTATGCATGGATAAATGATTACTCACATTAATAAGCACAACTTAAAAGACTGTCAACACGTTTAGAGGACTCAGTTTTGCGTAGTTTTCTGGTTTTTTTTAAGTTTTTCTTTTACACAAAAACCCTGTTTTCATATCCAAACTACAAGGAAGAAACTGAGCGCGAGATCGTATAAAAGTGTCAGGTTGTGATGATACATGT
The DNA here is from genome assembly GCF_963676685.1 of Mytilus edulis. Taxonomy (NCBI): domain Eukaryota; kingdom Metazoa; phylum Mollusca; class Bivalvia; order Mytilida; family Mytilidae; genus Mytilus; species Mytilus edulis. The sequence goes on from NC_092345.1 coordinate 13,136,569, forward strand.
CGATCAGTTTGATCACATATATGGATTTCTGTTGTTTCTAATTTAAAGTTCCCCAAGGGTGACTGGGGAAACGAAATATGGTCACTTGGTCTTCCCCCGACCGGCAGTATAACGAAGTTGGGCGTCCGTTTGGTTGTGCGGGATGTATCAAGTTCGCAGTCACGTCCGGTCAGAATGGTGACGTTAAATCCGATGCCTCGTGTAAAGGGAGTTTCACGTTCTTTGCACGTTAAACACCTTTGCATCAACTCTTTCAGGGGTCCGTAGGTGGCATGTTGCAATGGAAAATTTCTGTCCCAATCCAATATCCCATCATTTTCCAGTGGCAGTCGAAATTTTTCCCGATCATCATCCCGAATGGCCTCTATTATGACAAAACCTACCTATTTTTTTATTGTTAGCTTGTTCTCGTCCTGAACATGCATGCCATATTTGCCACTGGACTTTAAGCAACCAACAATCAATCAATCTAATTAAAGACGCACCAATTTTGCCTTCTGGTGCAAGTCTCATAACATTACTGATGATTCGCCCACGGAAAGCAGAATAGCAAGAGAAGTTGGTTTTAGCATCACCTTGTCACACACCAAATCTCTGCGAAACTTCAATAGTACTTTTTTCCCGACCACTTGCATGCATATTAATTGCTCTGTGGTTAAACATTGACATACAATGTATTTTCACACAATGTCAACTATAGTCATTATCCGGAAAAACCTCTTATCCGAAGGAATGGGTGAACTTTTATATAAAGTCAAAATTTTATTAACAAAAATATAACTTATTTACAGAAAATACACGAAAGAACTACTATATATATTCAAATCACTCAAAAATAAATTAACTTCTCCTACAAAATCTACATAATCACATCGAAACTTCAAATTGATTGTGAATGAAAAAATAAATGGTGGAGCTGATTGACGGATAGGAAATTTCCGTAATTAAAAAAGGTACAAATGATGTTTTTATTTTTGAGTTTTTGACAAAATTGTTTGGAATTTGCCCAACAAAATTTGCATGCAGTATTGCAATAATATGTTTTGTCCTTTCAAATGTCAAATACTGTTTTTGAATCATATGTTTTCTCGTTTTCAAAGAAAAACGCGTTAAATTTCTCTCTAAAAAACAGCCAACTTTAAGTTTAAAAGTTTTACTTGGAGATGTCATTATATTTATGTCTTCATCATTCCGATGATCCTTGATGATATGTGCATAGAAAATATTTACGAAAATAGCGGGAAATTTAACCAAAAAATATATTTTGGGATTTTCAGGTAACTACCCAAAACCGTAAATTGAGGGGTACCCCCATTAAAGGGATAAAATACAAAAATGTGACCATAGAAACTTTTTACGACCCGACGGAAATTAAAATATAGATATTATTCTATCATTTAAAACAATTTGCAGCCGTGTGTTATTCCGGACCATTAAACTCGTTAACTAAGCGTCTTTTTCGATGTCAGTTGCAGTACTAGATAGATGTGTTAACCCGATGAACAATTCTACTCATATCAAATTTGCTCTAAATGTTTTAGTTTTAAAGATCTAAGCCAAAAACTACATTTTACCCACATGTTCTAATTAAGCCATGGCGGCCATTTTAGTTGGAAAGCGTAGGCATCGGACACATTTGATAAAATAGATACCAAATGATGATTTTAGCCGATATTGCTTAAATTTATCTATGTAGTTTCAGAGGAAAACATTTTGTAAAGATTGCAAACAATTTCGAAAAATTGTTAGAAAATTACTATAAAGAGCAATAACTCTTGGTCATTTAACTTATCTTTAGATTTTACTTTGCTTAACATTATTGCTGCTTACAGTTTATCTCTATCTATAATAGTTATATTCTAGATAATAATAAAAAAAAAAACTGCGAAATCTTCTTCAAATTACCAATTATGCGGTAGCAACCCAACAACATATTGTCTAATTTGTCTGAAAATTTCAGAGCAGTAAGATCTTGACGTGATGAACAATTTTAACCCATATCAGATTTGATCTAAATGCTTTGGTTTCAATTATATGGATGGCAACGAGTACTTCAAGGGCACTCGCTCGGAAAGCCGAGTACTCGAGTACAATTTTAGTACTCGGATACTCGTTTGCCTGTCATAAATCTTGAGATGTTTCTCCTCATATTTACCCTCACTTTAGTTCCGTTGAAATATCCCCTTCGTAATACTATTTGAAATTCATTAACAACGTAAATGCGTTTATCTTGAGAATTCTAATTGGTACTAGCATGAAAGTATTATATTTCAATATTACTTCCATGGTACTAGTATATAGTAGTCTGTTCTTTCCGAAGGGATGTTTTCATGTGCACTACTTGTAACAAAAATAGAACAGTCTTTCATATGAATAACTAAGTTGTTGACTAGATCATATTTCTAGACAAGAACAAAATCAAAGTGCCCTGCGGTGAACCCTACTGATTAGAGACATTTTTAACGGTGTTTGTACACGAATCAACATTTTCATGGATTGGGCAGAATCAATTTGCGCAAATTGCAGTTTTGAAACGGTAGCAATTGCGCCACTCTCTATTTTTGTGATGGTATTAATAGAGGTCGGTCATTTAAAGACGTATCAACCGTATCAGATTCGTTGACGTATACCCATATGCAGATTTACCAATAAACATTATGTGATCCCGAGCTTTAATTGTATATTTTTTTAATAATGCAGATGGGCAACTGATTAATTTCTAATACTTGTATTTAATTGTATAGTTGACTTAATTGTTGGAAAAGAGGGACGAACGATACCAGAGGGACAGAGGGAAAACGTATAATAGTCTTAAGCTCGGGATCACATAATAGTTTTTGGTATATCTGCAGATGCGTATACGTCAACGTTTATGATACGGTTCATACGTTTTTAAATGACCGACCTCTTATATTTGCGCCAATGAATAGAACGAAATTGCGCCACATGTACATGTATATTTTGTCCCATATCATACATGTAACCGTTGACCTAGCCACAGATTTAACTGAACACATTAAAATCAAGAAAACCAATACCTAAATTGTACAATAACAGAATGTTTTTGACATGGAAAGTTGTCTGTTACAAATTAATCGTTTAAGACAATAGAGTTCAATAAGCACTGGTATTTAACTGGAATTACCACTATCCCAATATGTCAATGACAGAGATAGGTAAAATCTTTACAGTAATTTTTTCTCAAATGTAGCATGTTTTTGTCAATAGTCACTCAGCTGCAATGTTTTTATATACCATTACATCATATTTGAATCGTAACGGTGTGATGGAATTGTTTAAGCGCTTTGAAAATTGCTGTTGAAAAATTCAGGATGATAAACGTAACTCGGAAAAAAGATAATCGTAATAATGGTATTAAAAAATGAGAAAGATAATCGTAACTGGATAGTGTTTTATTGATATTGACACTAAAACATATATCTGATAGCATATGATGAAATTACACCCCGTATAACCCCGATACAAATGAAACCGGACGTTGACGCGTTCGAAGCGATAATCAGGACAATATTTAGGATGACAACAATTTGGAATGCCTCTCTAGAACTTATTTGAGTATATATAAATATGTCAATGTGCATGATAGTTTATTTATTCAATTATACAACTGTTGTTAGTTTAAGATATTGCATAGAACGATTGATAAAACTGCTAGATGCAAAACGCACAGACATGGTGCAATTTCATACGTTTTATGAGATAAACAATGCTGAGTATCTTTTCGTGCATACACCTTTGCGTATTAATACCTTAAGCAATAACAAATAACTATACTTTGAATTACTACGTGCCTTCAAATGTTCCCTAGAACTAAGAATAAACGCAATATCACAGTAAATAAGTTTTCTCTTACTGTATTGTTCGTTCCACTAAATATGTCGCGTTCGTTGTGCGTTTTAAAAAAATCACTGTACAGTTCGTTGACAAAAACCGTCACAAATCACTTTCTTGTCAAGGTATTCGAGATGATGTCGGCGACCCTTTTTCTATATTTTACTGTAAATGTTTATCCAGTCACCCAAAGCCAAAACTGCAGTGTTTAACCAGCGTACATCTGATAGGAATGTTTCTATTGAAAATGGGGACTTTCAACATTATTCCAGATGAAATGAACAGTTAAAAAATATATTCAAGAGGAAATAAAGTTTCAAAAAGTATAGAACAGTCATTAAAACATTAATGACTTCCTTTTCACAATTTGAGGCTCTTCAAAATGCTGATGTTGGTCCAAATTCGCATAGACGAAAGCAGACATAGGAGCTCGTTGAATTTAGTTTGCCGAATGCCTTAGATGGCATTCCAACTGCTTTATCTATTGGTATTGGTTTTTTTTTACTTTTTTTTTTACATATAAAGCTTTTTAGATGTGGTGTGATGGCCAGTGATACAACTTTCCACCAAAGTTTAAATGAACTGGGTGAATAAAGCAATTATTATAGTCCAATGTACAACATTTAACAGTGAGGAAAACCTATACCATATAGTCGGCTATAAAAGACACCAATATAAAAAAAATGTGAAAAAATAAAAACGAGAAAACTAACGGTTATTTATTTATAACCTATGGATTAATTATCAAAGAAAAAAAAATATGAGAGATCTATATAACCTATGTTATACATGCCCATGACGTAGGACCGACACGAAAAAAATGCGGCGGGATTAAACATGTGAGCCCCCAACCCTCTCCTTAACCTGGGACACTGGTGTAACAGCTCAACTTATAAAAAAACATAAAAAAAAACCTGTACAGTTGCAATTGGCTCAACTCAAGATGTCGGTACAAGGCACAAAAACCATATACATAAAATATCGACAAAGGAGTAATTGAAGTAACTGATAGTTATTTCAAAGCGAATTAAAACTAAGAGGTAAATCATGTGTAATACTATCTAAAGTATTAGTCAGTGATTATGTTCCAGACCGTATGAGTATTTGGACCGTACGTGTACGGTCTGGGCCGTATGCGTACTTTTTCAAAATACTCATACGGTCGGACCGTACGCGTACGGTCTGACTTATATTAAGAAGTATACATAAAATATCGACAAAGGACGAATGGGAATATACGATCCAATGTCTCGTGTACTTAACGAACCCTTGAAAAACTTTTTGATAGGTCCATAAATGGCCTAATGAAAGGCAACATGTGTGTCCTTATTCAATATACCTCATTTTATCCAGTGGCAGTAATTCCGGAGGGCCTCCTTCCAGGACCTACATGTAGTATGTGTTGCTACTTTGTGCTTATCTTGAACGTTAAGCAGCCAACAATCAGCTATTACGTACGCGTGTCATTAACAAATAAAGGGGTCCAGAAATTGTTAAGTATCAACTGTGAAACGTTTCAATTTTTTATTGATACTATTAAGACATGATAAAAGAAATAAAGCAAATGTCTATGGTTAGGTTGATGGTTGATGATTGATGCTTTGCTCAATTGCATAATTTACCGATGACGCCAAAGGTAACTGGGGAATATAAATAGGTCCCTTTGGTCTTCTCCGAAATAAGTCAAAATTTGAATGAAATGCATATGGGTGGGTATAGACTTCAAGGTGCTTATAGTACCAGAATTACCAATCATGTAGATTTTGGCATCACAGTAGAAAGACTGTAATGTTCGAGGAAACTAAACATAATCTTTATACCTTAAAAATTAAACAAACAAAAAAAAAACATAATCGAAGAGAGCAATTCAGTTAATATTAAGAAGTATCTCTTCCTCTTTATATCTTATAAACTGTATTACTATTGACGGTTATAAGTTACATGTTCATTGTATACACATATTCTCTAGCCTTAATGTAACTCTATTGTACTCTATGGATTAGGACCCTTGAACCCGCTCTGAGATTCAGGCCAAAAGCCTCTAATCCATTAATTGTTTTTGATTGCCGTCTACATCAAAAAGAAGATGTGGTATTGAAACAACTCTTCGCAAGAGACCAGACGACACAAAAATGAACAACTATAGGTCCCCGTACGGCCTTCAGCAATGAACAAAACCCATACCGCATAGTCAGCTAAAAAGTCACACAGAAATGACAAATGTAAAACAATTCATAAGAGAAAACTAACAGCCTATTTTTTGCAAAAATAGTGAACACAAAAATATATATAACCACTGATTACAAGCTCCTGACTTTAGACAGGCACATACAGAATATTGCGGGATTAAACATGTTAGCGGGCACCTAACCCACCCCTCACCGTACAATGACTGTCGTATGGTAAACATTTTCTAAAATGCTATCAAATTAGATATTCGGACGTGTTCATCTGTATGCTTAGTCATATTTGCATCTGTCGAGTTAATGTATTTCTACCAATTCAACTTTCATAAGGATTTTTTTTACATGTACAAAATACCTCCAAGAGTGTTTCGACAATACAACGGATATTATGGGTTGCTGTCTCCATGTTATGGTGTAAATTATTTATTTTTTAAACATGCATATTGATTATAATCATATCAAAGCATTATTTCATACACGCAAAATTCATTGAAAAACGCAATATTGTGTCAACGAAGCGTACAGTATAAAAAGGTGTAATGACAACGAAGCGTACACAACATGAAAATAAAGACACTTTAAAACGTGTATTTTTTTGTTTCTAGACACAACACAAACATACGACCTTTATACGTTTGTTAATTTTAACTATGAAATTTTCAAAAATGTATGTTATAAAAACTATGAGGTACAAGAAACATTAAGTTTTGAATATTTAAAAATACCAAGCACGTTTTATCATTGATATCGTCGTGCGTTATTTGATGTTTGTATATAAAAATTCAACATATTTGAAAAGCCTTTTAGTAACTAATGAGTATTATGGCAAAGAATATATTGGAGCAAAATATCCGAAGAATAGATATTGGATTTTCTTTAAAAGTAATAATTTCTTACTGTCTGAACTCAGTGTTACACGATGTGTTCGATTCGAACGCGTCAACGTCCGGTTTCATCTGTATCGGGGTTATACAGGGTGAATTATGGTGATGAATTAATCACGAAAACGTTCCAACATCTTATGACATTTCTTTTTGTGCATATATTATTTATATTTCTACTGAAAACAGCTACATGCTAGCATATCATAAAATTGGAAGGGTGAACAAGCTTCAAGAATTTTTTTAAATGGGGAAAACAGGAACTATGTTAAAATACAGAAAACTCCAAGAACTAGGAATGTCACAAAATTTTGAAGGTACTAAACAAGGAACATTTTTGTTCTTGCATACTTGCCATATACTTAGTACTTTTCTATTAAATAAAAACAAAAATTAGCCTTACCTAATTGTCATGCATTTTTCTGAAGCACAAAATATTTGTTTTATAATCTGGTTTTTTTTCAGTCCGTCAAATGCTTCGTAAGACTATACGCGCCATTTAGGTAAGGCTAATAAAAACAATAAATAAAAGTAACAATAAACAGAAGTAACTATAAACAAAAATAACAATAAACAATAGTAACAATAAACTGGTAACTATTATAGATCCTTTACCATCCACGTTGTTTAGAGAAACGTCCTAAAATACATGGGTATTTGATCAAGGCAGTTGAATTCAATTTTAAAATCATATATTATATCAGTGTAAAACAGAAAAAAAGTGAATCCAGGGGAAAACATATGAACGATTATTTTAACCGGAATTAAACTATATGCATTTTTATTGAAATATAAGGAAAAGGACAATATGAACACTTATATCCACCGATTAAAATATCCACTGTTAAATCCGATAATGCAATTTTATTGATGGAAACTTTACGGTTCATTTCGCGCAAAGTTTTAGTATAAACATGATATTGGAGGCAAAATATATGGCATATTATAATTTGGAATACGGGACTTTCATTTTGAGCAATGGATTGTAAGGATTGCACTTTTGGGATATGGGATATTGCAAATCACCCCACCTTTTCTCCTCCCCCCCCCCCCCCCAAAAAAAAACAACGTAAACGCGCAAACAACATTGAAACTTTGAAACAATATCTACTTACCACAATAACTGACTCGACACTGCTTCATTTTCCATATTTCTAACAGGTACATGTATACATTAAAAGGTTATGCATATTGTTGTCACATATATACATTTTCTTTTACATTGTGAAAAATACTCAACTAAAAGGGACATATTTTACCAAAAGTTTCAAATATAATCGTTGATCCTACAAAATTTCAAAAACATGAAAATGATATAATCTTTTTCTTAAATGATAATTCATACACAATCTTAAAATTGAGTTCTTCTTTCATTTCAGACAGTCTGTACCTGCGTAAAGCAGAACAAACTCTATAAAATTGTCAATATGTCTAATTAATAATCATTCTTTATAATATTGCATTTTATTTTGCGTCAACGTTTAACTAGACATTTGCATTTTAACACACAAAATACCATTGAAATGCTGAAAAACACATTTATTATCCGATACTAAAATTACGACTATCAAACCAGAAAAATAACATAGAGTTACGATTATCATCCCCGGCGAATTTTCAACGGCAATTTTCAAAGCGCTTTGACAATTCCAGTGTATCGTTACGACGATTCAAATATGATGTAATGGTATAGAAAAGCCTTGCAGCTGAGTAACTATAATTGACAAAAACATGCTATATTTGAGAAAAATGACTGTAAAGATTTTACCTATATCTGCCGTTGCCATATTGGGATAGTCGTAATTCCAGTAACGTTTATCAGTTAAATACCACGGATAAAGAAAACCTGTAATCGTTATAGAAGATCTGAATATCTGTCAGGCATTTAAATGTAAAGAAAAACGAAGAAATCCGATGTAGATCTCGAAAAACCTAAACAAAATTTAGTGGTTTAATGTTGAAATGAGTCATTTTATAGTTTTAACTGTATATATATTGTGAGTGAACATTTTAATACAGCATATTTTTGTAGTCTGTAAACTGCCGGACTTATGCCTAGAAAAAGGAGGAGGGAAGGCAATAATTCAGTTCATATATATGAGTAAATATAAATAAGTTGATAAAATTGGCGAATATGATGATTTTTTAAATTGGCCCAAATTATACCTATATGTGTTTTAATGAAGTTGCGCAGAAGTAGTATTTGCGCAAACAAGTTGTATCGCAAATGAGTTCATTTTTTTGCGCAAAAAAGATATCGCCCCATGGGTTAATAACTTATCACAATCCGTCAACTTATCTTTGTTTGTTAATCAAGACTTCTATGTAAACGCTATTCATATGAGATTTTTGTTTAAATTAATTTATTTACTCTTTATTTGAACTTAATTATTGTTTAATTTACAATTTACAGAGAGGCGACATATACGAGAACAGCATTTATACTCATTAGTCGAAAATAAACTGATAACTTCATAGCTAAAACATTCAATTAAATATCTTATTTACGTCTCACCTTATGTATAAAACTACACAACACCTTTTTAAAGATACATTTGGAATACATAAGCCAATCTGTACTTATTAATGATAGACGATAATCAACTCAAACAATATGTTTGTACATAATAAATATTAAAAACGAATGGTAAAATTATACAACAAAATTATTCAATTATTATTTACAATATAAAACTTCTCGGCGTCATTTCAGAATAAAATTACAGGAAAAACACAAACAGACAAACGATAGTGCAAAACAAACAAAGACAGAAAACTTAAGAGTAAGCAACACGAACAAGCACAAATAATTTGAAGTCCAATATTGTTGTTGACAAATTAATGAACAATTCGTAATATAAAAAATACTCAACCGGAACAGATGATATATATTGTCTACTTTGTCGGACTTTATTAGTTTATATGCAAATGTTTATGGTTTTATTGACATGTTTCTAATTTGGTCCATGAACACGTACACAAACAATAATTGCTATTTATGATAGGTTATTTGTAGAAACGGCCGACAGTGATTCATTATTTGATTGACACAGAAAAGGAGAACCGATACACATAACCGAGGATCAAGGTTTTTTTTGTAGTACGTTTATCTTTCGTTAATATGTTTATGAAAGGTGGTAACAAAAACACCGCATCCGACCTATAACCTTAACTTTTAATTAGACGTTTAATATCCACCCGAGTACTCGAGTACTTGCAAGTATCATGACCGAGTATCTGAGTATTAAATTTCAGATTTTTTGACATCTCTAGTTTCAACTTTAAAGATATAAGCCATTTTACCCCTATGTGCTATTCATGATTAACCATGACAGCCATCTTGGTTGGCGGGCCGAGTCATCGGACACTTTTTTCAAACAAAGTACCATAGTGATGATGGTGGCCAAGTTTGGTAAAATTTGGCAAAGTAGTTTCAGATGAAAACATTTTTGTGAAATTCAACGGACGTAGACGGACGACGGACGACGAATGCCAAGTGATGAGAAAAGCTCATTTGACCCTTCGGGTCAGTGACATAAAAAGAACTTTCTGATTATATACAAGTCTATTGACCTCTTACATATTCAAACATTTTCTCAAGGTTAAACAATATGAATATTCTCACCTGTGTTTATTCTGGACTGGATCATTTTACGAGATCTTTTTTCAAAATCTTAATGAAAAATTATACAATGTTGACTTTTATGACATAAAAGGTGCTTTTCATTAGCATCATAAACCATTTTTCAATAGAACCAAAATAAAACATTTCAATTGAACCAACAGCACAGGTATAACTAATAAATGTTAATGTATATATATATATATATATAATTCGTCTAAACATCAGCTTTCGCAAATATTTTGTTCCTCCTTCGCCGTGATTCGCAACTGAGATTTCGTGACACCAAATGTATGCAAGAATAACTTTAAAACACAGTTATTGTTTGCACCGTTTATTTATACATGATAATCATAAATCATCACATCCACCATATGCATCCGCTCTCGTTTCCGGTAAAGCATAAAAGCCTATAATAGTATTTTCAGAAATGTTGCAGCTGCAGTTGCTTATCGACCTGTTTAACTGCTCAGATTCAGCTTTCTGCTAGTCTATACCGTGGATGTCTTCATTCTATGTTTTTATAATGGTTTGTATTGTCCATATACCTTTCGGAGCTTTTTGTGGGTTTTACTGTACATCATCCGATCATAACATATCGAAGAATATTTTTTCTTCGATTAAATAAATATCATCATGTCACCTTTAACATGTATTACATACAAATTAATTACTAAATTACCCTGAGTTTTATATGAGAAATTAACTTAATTTTCCTGGCCGGGATTGGAAAAAAAGGGGGGTATACGAGCCTCGTATTAAGGACATAATGTGTTAATTTTTTTGGTCATGTTACATGTTAAATAAAAAACAAAAGAATCATTTTAATGTGCACAACTGATCTTATGACGCAAATGAAATATTATTTGTTATTAAATTGGTGCAAATGCCTGACAAGAAACTACATGGTGACATAAAAGAAAGAAAAATGACTATAGTGACCATGTTTTGTCTTATTGGAACACAATAAAAGGTATTTTCAAAAGGCTCATTTCTTTTTATCGTTTGGTTTTGACATTATGTGTTCCTAGAGGAATTGGGAACTTGGTTGGTACCAAGTCAGGAAAATGGCCATTGTTATATTATAGTTCGTTTCTGTGTGTGTTACATTTTAACTGTTGTGTTTCTGTTGTATCGTAGTTCTCCTCTTATATTTGATGCGTTTCCCTCAGTCTTCGTTTTTAACGCGGATTTGTTTTTTTCTCAATCGATTTATGAATTTTGAACAGCTGTATATTACTGTTGCCTTTATTTATATATCATTTTCATTCCAATAAATACGAAATGAGTTGCTCAGTCTTTTCAGTCCGTTCGTCGGTTTTTTTGTGTGCATAGTTTTGTATGTCTCTCGCCGACTTATGGTGTTATTAAGTTATGATTGAGTCTTGTTGTGATATTAAGTTACAAACATTCAGTGTTTGTTTATGAAACCTGAGGACTATCAAGAATATATTATGTCTCAGTTTAACTATTTTCAAAAATCATATGGGCAGATTTTTCTGTCAAATGTAAACATGTAAGTGTTGTAACAATACAAGTTTAGACATTGAATGTGCTGTAATGGTTATTATTGACGACAAAAAGCTCAATAGAGCTTATGTTTGTTTTGTTCGATATAGACCCGAATTATGATGATATTTACTATTTTATTTTATAGGTGGTTCTACTTTTTAATATATGAAAACACTATAACTCATTTCTACTCATCCGAATTATTATAATTTATTTCTTACACCATATAACATGTTTTACCCTTCAATATAACTTTCGAATTTTATTTACATTCGTCTGTCGCTCTCGCTATAGATGTAACAATTAAGTAATATCAGAAGTCAATTACTAATCTAGTAATAACATTAACGGTACCAATTTTGCTGCACTAGTAATGGACTTCTGGTAATATGCATATCCATGAAAATAAACAGCTTTACGGAGATAATTTGAAATATCTCAATAATTACCTTTACTTAAATTTCGTGGAATCTGCACTACTGCCTTTCAGACTTCGACATAATCTACAAAACACTTTTGTTTATTCCACTTACGATCGGATACAGACGGAAGACACTACATGGACAATAAAAACTTCATAAGTCGAAGAGAGAATACGACTATGCACAAACCCGACAAAGGACAGACAAAACTGAGCAAATCATTTCGTAATGAACGACAATGGTATCACCCAAGTTCCCTTTTTCTATAGGAACACAAGAAAAGTCAGAACCAAACAATTAAAACAATGAAGCCTTTTGAACATATCAATAACTGTGTTCAAGGCCGTTAGTGATAAATTGGTAAAATTCAAATGTCTTTTCCTCCGAAGCTATTTTGAAATTTCTTAGCATGAAATATTTGCAGCCAGGCGTAAAGCAAACATCATCCAACCAATTAATCAAAGTAAACACCAAGTAATCAATCGATCATTCAAATGATTGATGACAGACCCACTGTAAAGAATCCTAAATTTATGAATTTATTTGAACCCTACGAAAAATCAAACGGGCAGTGTTTTCTGCTACTACATAAACAATCTGATTAGATAAAAAAGCATGTTAACACTAAAGGTAATTGATCTGAGTTGAAATATTTTAAACTTCTCCTACTCTACAATATTTTTTTCAAACTTTGCAATGCCTTATATCTTATATCATGGTTATTGCCCTATATACTGACAATAAAGTAACGGAAGATTTCAATTACTGAAATTTCGGAAACCTAACCCATCATCGTTCTTTGTTCTTTAGTGGTCTCATTTGAAATCATACCAAAGCTCCTTATTATACATTAATAGTTTACGAATGAATTACTTACACTCCATTGTGAATATTCTTCTTTTCAAAACGTGCATGATCAGTTAGAATAACGTGACCAAAATTCTAATTACCTTTATTTGAATAATGCACTATGAATAAAAAAATTAATAGATATATAGTCAGAACATTCATTGCTCCGCCAATCGTAGAACGAATAACAATGACAACAAGTCTAGACATTCATTGCTCCGCCAATCGTAGAACGAATAACAATGACAACTAGTCTAAACATTCATTGCTCCAGCTATCACTGAAGTCATCACTCGTGTCGTCACTGCTACTTCCATAACCATCACCTCTCCCTAAGGTGTCGGCACATCCAAAAAGTCGGCCATCTACGATGAAAAAAAATCATATCCTTTACAAATATATTTAAATTTGCATGTTGCTAATTGCTATTTACTTGTAATCATTGTCATCACATTCATTTTTCGAAAGTTATCAATTGTGTGGTAGCAATTTATTAAACTAAAAGTAAAAGTAAGAAAGCAAGCATATGTTGTTCCCGCGTATCGACAAACATGAAGATCATTTATAAACTAAATTAAAACTTCTGAAAATTAAACACATTAACAGAGCTGGTATTAACGTATCTAATTTATTTAATGATTCTACCAGTTTGCCCCTAATTCCTTAACGGTTTGAGCCAAACCCCCTCCCCAAGCCAATCCTAACCATCCCTTTGTGGTATGGAAACTTGTCCTTTATTTTAGAGAGATCCATACACCATTTCACAAGTTTTTGTCTGGAAACAAGAAAAATGCTTATTTGAGCCCTTTTTTGCCCCTTATTCATAAACTGTTGGAACCTTAACCCCCTAAAATCAATTCCAACCTCCCCTTTGTTGTTATAAACCTTGTGTTGAAATTTCAAAGATTTCTATTACATTTACTTTTGTCCGGAAACCAAATGTCTTCGGACGACGCGAACGACAACGACCTCATACCAATATACGATCACACAAGTTTTGCGGTCTAGTACTGCAACTGACATCGAAAAAGACGCTTAGTTAACGAGTTTAATGGTCCGGAATAACACACGGCTGCAAATTGTTTTAAATGATAGAATAATATCTATATTTTAATTTCCGTCGGGTCGTAAAAAGTTTCTATGGTCACATTTTTGTATTTTATCCCTTTAATGGGGGTACCCCTCAATTTACGGTTTTGGGTAGTTACCTGAAAATCCCAAAATATATTTTTTGGTTAAATTTCCCGCTATTTTCGTAAATATTTTCTATGCACATATCATCAAGGATCATCGGAATGATGAAGACATAAATATAATGACATCTCCAAGTAAAACTTTTAAACTTAAAGTTGGCTGTTTTTTAGAGAGAAATTTAACGCGTTTTTCTTTGAAAACGAGAAAACATATGATTCAAAAACAGTATTTGACATTTGAAAGGACAAAACATATTATTGCAATACTGCATGCAAATTTTGTTGGGCAAATTCCAAACAATTTTGTCAAAAACTCAAAAATAAAAACATCATTTGTACCTTTTTTAATTACGGAAATTTCCTATCCGTCAATCAGCTCCACCATTTATTTTTTCATTCACAATCAATTTGAAGTTTCGATGTGATTATGTAGATTTTGTAGGAGAAGTTAATTTATTTTTGAGTGATTTGAATATATATAGTAGTTCTTTCGTGTATTTTCTGTAAATAAGTTATATTTTTGTTAATAAAATTTTGACTTTATATAAAAGTTCACCCATTCCTTCGGATAAGAGGTTTTTCCGGATAATGACTATAGTTGACATTGTGTGAAAATACATTGTATGTCAATGTTTAACCACAGAGCAATTAATATGCATGCAAGTGGTCGGGAAAAAAGTACTATTGAAGTTTCGCAGAGATTTGGTGTGTGACAAGGTGATGCTAAAACCAACTTCTCTTGCTATTCTGCTTTCCGTGGGCGAATCATCAGTAATGTTATGAGACTTGCACCAGAAGGCAAAATTGGTGCGTCTTTAATTAGATTGATTGATTGTTGGTTGCTTAAAGTCCAGTGGCAAATATGGCATGCATGTTCAGGACGAGAACAAGCTAACAATAAAAAAATAGGTAGGTTTTGTCATAATAGAGGCCATTCGGGATGATGATCGGGAAAAATTTCGACTGCCACTGGAAAATGATGGGATATTGGATTGGGACAGAAATTTTCCATTGCAACATGCCACCTACGGACCCCTGAAAGAGTTGATGCAAAGGTGTTTAACGTGCAAAGAACGTGAAACTCCCTTTACACGAGGCATCGGATTTAACGTCACCATTCTGACCGGACGTGACTGCGAACTTGATACATCCCGCACAACCAAACGGACGCCCAACTTCGTTATACTGCCGGTCGGGGGAAGACCAAGTGACCATATTTCGTTTCCCCAGTCACCCTTGGGGAACTTTAAATTAGAAACAACAGAAATCCATATATGTGATCAAACTGATCGACATGTATCATCACAACCTGACACTTTTATACGATCTCGCGCTCAGTTTCTTCCTTGTAGTTTGGATATGAAAACAGGGTTTTTGTGTAAAAGAAAAACTTAAAAAAAACCAGAAAACTACGCAAAACTGAGTCCTCTAAACGTGTTGACAGTCTTTTAAGTTGTGCTTATTAATGTGAGTAATCATTTATCCATGCATAATCAAGTACTTATTTATGTCAACACCTGTGCAATTAAGTAAAACAGTCACTGAAAAATTATAATTTGAACTTGCTGTCAGTTCATTAATAACGATTGTTAGTGATGTAATTTGTTCTTCCATCAGAAAAAGCCTTTCTCATGCAGCACATCCTCTATATATACCGATCAATTTTACCCAAAATTGTCTTTGATGCTTACCAAACTGCCAAACTCCAGAACTAACTAGGTATTGTGACACCTTACAATTCAGACACAGTGGGGCCAAGGGATATGAATTATAGAGTTTAGCTCTGAACTCAATTTAGGGGATGCCATATCTGCTGCAGGAAAATTGAAGTCTATATTAAGATTTTCAGAATTACACCAAGGTGTGTCTGAAAATATCAAAGATACATTACAGAAGAACAATTACTTCATCCTGCCACCAGTGCTCTTATGAGCTATGTCCTCGTTTTGGTATTTCTATGGAAATGATGCCCGCATAGCTTGTTAATAGATATAGGAAGATGTGGTATGAGTGCCAATGATACAACACACCATCCAAGTCACAATTTATAAAAGTAAACCATTATAGGTCACGGTCCGGTCTTCAACACGGAGCCTAGGCTCAAAAGTTCATTTGATAGTTAATCGATGAAAAATAACACAAAGGCGCTTCTGAACCGTACATTGTCCCTAAAGATAACAAAAATTCGTAAATGTATGGCTATTACAAAATCAATCGTTTCTGTAGCAACATTCGCCCCGGCCATTACATTTGGGATTGGCAGTGCAGATACATCATGCATATGCATATGGGAATATGGGTCACGAACATTGATCGAAACTTTGTACTCACATTTCTTTTGTGTTTCCTATGCAAAGGTAAGACTATATCTGACGAGTTTGACCAAATCATGACGGTATTTACGCTCCAGATAGCATTTGTACTAAAAAACTGTGTTTGCTTTGAACAAACTCTGTCCTGCGCCGAACTTGTTCTTATTCTTATAAAAAAAAGGGAAGTGTCTTGTAAATTATGCTAATACGCGTACTGAATCCACATATGATGACTAAGAGATTGATTCATGTCCCTATTTTATGAATACTTGAGCTATTGTGTGTCGCTTTCTAAAATTTATATAAGGATCATGACTGATTTTGAATTACAACATTAGAAAATTGGCATATGATTGCATTGTATAATTTTTCATCCTTCCCTTAAAAAATTAATGAGTTAACTTTTTTACCAGGATTATCCCACTAAAAAATTTTCATGCACCAAACTGACTTTGTTTTACCCTCAATTTTTTTTTAAACCTCGCATTCGCCTCGAGTGACTATAGTATATTTTGTGTAATAACTGCTCTGTCCAGACTTTGCAAATACACAATATGTATTTATCTATAACTAGATACTAATTTTCACAAAATACACAACCTTTAAGATGCAAAATTAAAAACACTGTTTCAGCGCTTGAATTTTGTTTTTTTCAAAGATAGAAAAAATATTGAAATAATTTGATAAACTGGTGTTTTATACTTTAGAAAATAATTCTGTAATATACTATAGTGAGATACTATACACAATATGAAAGTTTATGGATGTGAAAAGGTCAAGGCCACTCCTCTTTTGCTATGTCTTCAATGGAAAAAAATCAGAAGGTTCCAAATCTACGCCATTTTGTAATGGCAGCTCTTCATATAAGTAGTCAAATTTGTCGTTTTAACATCGTTTATAGCATATGCTTATGATTTAATCGTTTTTGTAGCATTCTATTGAATAAATATCAGAATATTTCTCCTTTTTGTTCTTGTGGTTGAAATATTGATATTTTTAGGTCTGACCTTTGACCTCAATTTCACAAAATTGTTACCACTCTGGATTTTTACGACCCAACTTTTCTTATTGTACACGTTTCCCTCTTTCCATCGATATATAATTTAGGTGTGTGTTCTTCCGGACTATTAAAGTTTTAAAAAATGAACTCTGGTTGCAGTACTAGTCGTATAATTTGCAAGCAAAGATTAATTTTTAATCATATATATAAACACGTTCTGTCATCGTAATGTAAGATTGGTGTAAACGTGGAAAAACTGATAAAAATTGAATATCTTAATTCTAATTTAAATAAATGTATGCATAGTGTAGATATTCTAATATCACACATGTTGAAAATAATTTAGAAATAAATTAAGGAGTACATAATAAGTTTATACTTCTAGAATTATAAACGAACGAAACGAAGCCGTTGTGTTCATACCGGCCGACAAAACAGATATAATGTGGTGGTTGTATTATGCAAATTTATCTACTATACGGAAGTTTATAAAAAAATTATTGATTCTTCTACATTGAGGTAGGTGCACTCCACAGAGAGTATATAGTAAACACTCTTTTCATTACCACATCTCAGCTTAATGCATTTTCTGGATATTTGAAGGTATTGAAAATGATTACCTCATCATCACACCAAAATACCGTAACACATCGTTTCATGTGCCACATGTGGAGCAGGATCTGCTAACCCTTCCGGAGCACCTGAGATCACTCCTAGTTTTTGGTGGGGTTCGTGTTGCTTATTCTAAAGTTTTCTATGTTGTGTCATGTGTAGTATTGTTTATCTGTTTGTCTTTTTCATTTTTAGCCATGACGTTGTCGGTTTATTTTCGATTTATGAGTTTGACTGTCTCTCTGGTATCTTTCGTCCCTCTTTCATCGCGGCCACTGATTTTCATAGTTTGTTCTGAGGTTGCACTGTTAAACAACAATCCAAGGTTAAGGGATGGTTGGGCTCCAGTAAACATGTTTACCCCGCTCAGTATGTAAGTGCTAGTCCCAAGTCAGGGGCCTGTTATTAGGTGGTTGTCGTTTGCTGTTGTTTTTCAAATTTGTTTTTCGTTTATTGTTTTGTACATTAATCAGGCTGTTAGTTTTCTCGTTTGATATGTTTTACATTGGTCTTTTCTTACTGTGTAGAATGGGTGTTGGTCATCGTTTAAGACTGTACGGTGACCTATAGTTGTTCATCGATTAAGGCTGTACGGTGACCTATAGTTGTTAACTACTTGGTCATTTTGTCTTTGTTGAATGGTTGTCTCGTTGGCAGTCATTCAACATCTTCTTATTTTTTTCATACTTATAATTCTGTTATTACAAGCGAAAAATTTAATGTTAAACTTACTAATTTCAAATAAAGGTCTTTCACCATATGGCACGCCTGTAAAAAAGTGACTGTTGTATAGTAAATAATAAGTTACTGATGATAAATAATGTTCTAGTCTATTAAATATCAAACATCTTTAGGTTGCATTTCTGTAAATATTGACAATGCTATTTCCAATTCTAATGCAATTTGTATGTAACAATTATTTTAATTGGCTAAAAGTTGCCGTCAAATCCACAGTTGACCAGGCGTAACTAAGGAGGGACAACCATTTTGAAATGATTGAATCAACAAATGTTCGAATACTACTATATAGTCCAAAATAAAACAACACCTACCTCGAATTCGCCGTTTTAAAGTTATTTTATCCGAATTTGAAGCGTACAGGTAACGTAATAACCTCATGTTTGTAAGTTTTTATTTGTATGACATCACTTTTACCCATGACGTCTTTGCGCCAAAATCATTCATGAAGTTTCGCGGATTTTTTTTTATTTGTCAAATTTAGACATTTTTCCAAGTTTTATCGTATTATTTCTTTTTGAAATGCATTAGAATCGGAATAACAGTACTGTAGTTGAAGAGTTGCCACCGTCAATTTTGATTTGACGGTCGCAAATCTCCGTTTTACTGTCTCCGCTACGCGTCGACAGTAAAACTGCATTTGCGACCGTCAAATCTACAATTGACGGTGGCAACTCTTCAACTACAGTACTGTTATTCCTTAATTGGAACTCCCTTTACGTCTAAAACTGAATAGTTTGAAGCTAGCCGTTGATAACAGCCGGCGTTAATTCTCAAAATCCTGACTTTCTGAGTTGCACTAATAAAAAAAAGCTACAATATATACTCAATCCCTCAAATTTTCAACAGGTACAAAGTTTAGATTCCTTTTGAAAAAAAGTCAATGGAACTGAGGACAGGGGACTCATAATTGATTTACCATGGTTAAATGTTTTGTGGTATATTAATATGTTGTAATTTGTATTTTAACTTCTCTCTATATTATATACTTGCAACAATTGATATATATATACACATATAATTATTTCTGTGACTGTATCTTACATTAATTGTTAGGATCCTTTACTATAGATAATTTAGCTGATCTGTAACATTAACATCTTCATGCGTTATATATCATGTACTGTATTACGACGCTAGATTAAAACTGACGAGGAAAGGTTACACCCGGCCACCGAAAGCTTCATTTTAATGGAGCACAGGTGGTCGTGTGGTCCAGCGCGCCGGATACAGTGCAGGCGATTTGGTGTCACGATATCTCAGTAGCATGGGTTCGAATCCCGGCGAGGGAATAACAAAAAATTTGTGAAAAGCAAATTTACAGATCTAACATTGTTGGGTTGATGTTTAGACGAGTTGTATATATATATACATGTATGAGTGTACAAAGTTTAGATTCCTTTTGAAAAAAAGTCAATGGAACTATGGACAGGGGACACCGGATACAGTGCAGGCGATTTGGTGTCACGATATCTCAGTAGCATGGGTTCGAATCCCGGCGAGGGAATAACAAAAAATTTGTGAAAAGCAAATTTACAGATCTAACATTGTTGGGTTGATGTTTAGACGAGTTGTATATATATATACATGTATGAGGTACAAAGTTTAGATTCCTTTTGAAAAAAAGTCAATGGAACTGAGGACAGGGGACTCATAATTGATTTACCATGGTTAAATGTTTTGTGGTATATTAATATGTTGTAATTTGTATTTTAACTTCTCTCTATATTATATACTTGCAACAATTGATATATATATACACATATAATTATTTCTGTGACTGTATCTTACATTAATTGTTAGGATCCTTTACTATAGATAATTTAGCTGATCTGTAACATTAACATCTTCATGCGTTATATATCATGTACTGTATTACGACGCTAGATTAAAACTGACGAGGAAAGGTTACACCCGGCCACCGAAAGCTTCATTTTAATGGAGCACAGGTGGTCGTGTGGTCCAGCGCGCCGGATACAGTGCAGGCGATTTGGTGTCACGATATCTCAGTAGCATGGGTTCGAATCCCGGCGAGGGAATAACAAAAAATTTGTGAAAAGCAAATTTACAGATCTAACATTGTTGGGTTGATGTTTAGACGAGTTGTATATATATATACATGTATGAGTGTATGTCAGTTTTTATTTTTTTGTTTCAGTTTGTCACAAACATGTTTAATTTGTTAATATGACAATAAAGATTATTATTATTAATATTCATGAGTCCAGCCTTCAATAATATTCATGAGCCGTCAATAACATTCATGAGATGACTTGCGTTCTAAGAAACTATGAACGATTATTATGATTAAATAATGTTTTTTGTTTATATTTGATATTGTTTCAAACAGACATGTCAGTGGGTGTCTTCTTCGAGATCTGCGTTTACTAGTATCTATTGGTCTTCGAAAAGACGTGCGTCTTTTAACAACATTTAAAATGAAAGTTAAAAAAAATTAATGCTTCCATAATCATAGAACTAATAACTGATCTATTCCAAATTATGTGATTAGTTAAATAATGTAAACTGGAGCAACAACAAATAAAAGGATGATTAAATATAGAAATTTAACGATTACTATCAATAAATAATGAAATATGCTGAATTATAAATCTTCAAAACTGGACATTCCACATGACAAATAAAATAGGACAGTTCTTATAATATTTCTGACTTCTCAAAGTATTTACATTTTTCTTAAACTATACATTACACGTAAACTGAAATAAATAAAAAGGAATTAATTGCAATACGGACATTTCTTAATTTGTACTCAAAAGTACTACATATCATTAATGCTATCGTTTTTCATTCATTTTAAATAGACAGGACAAATACAAAATATTTACAATTAAAGAAAGAAGAAGAATAAATAAAAACTGACAGTTAATTAATGACCTTTTATTATTCAAAACTACGGAGACCATTCGGAGTCTTAACATTATCAGATTATTGCCATTCAGAGGTAAGAATTCGATTTAAAATGGCCCATAGCACTTATGCCCTAGACCCGTACGAGCTGTCAGCAAAGAGTTAAAAAGATGATGGGGTACCCTGGTATATCACGAAGCTGGTCTGGCCAACTGTAAGCTGAAAAATTTATATGCGCTATTTTATTTAAAGATCGAATCATAGTTTTGCTTTGCGTAATATTTTCAGTATTTATATGCCCTGAACCTCTAAGAGTGTAACGTACTTTTAGTATACTGAAATCTGTACTACCCCTCCCTTCACTTTGTGTGACCCTCCGATTTCAAAATTCCCCGCAACCATGTGTATGTATACTGGCGACATTTCCAAGTTATGTCTCTAAAAGATGAAACATAGATATCATATCTGGGATCCAGTACGTAAACGAAACAAAATATCTCTGAATAGCATATACTTCCCAAAAGAGGCGTTGTATGTGAAGCAGCTGTATTTACAAAGTGCAACCTTTTTTTATAATTTTAGCAATCTCTACAAACGAGTTATGCATAGATGAAAGTATGAATGGTAATGCCAACTTTTTAAACCAATGAATTCAAATTGAAACAAAAGAATTAAAATGTATGAAATAACACCCTTCGCATATACTTAAGACATAAATCAGTGATATGAGTATAATCATTTTTGAAACTGTCTGACATATTTACATTGAGCCATAACGTATTATAGGCTGCATAGGAACTCTGTTTTATAACTATATCACTATAAGAATCTTTTCATTGTTAATCAAATATGAGCCAAAGCCTTTCCATTAAAGAAACTTTGGTTTGATTTGTCTTTTTAAATATCTTAAAATGTGGATGGAAATTCTATTTTGGAAGGACATCGACTCATAAAAACCTTTAAGGTCAAATAGGTTTTTCAAGTTCGAGTGAAATATTTGTTTTTATTATTTTCAAATATCGGAATGGAGGATGATAATCTGGAATTCATGTTATTGGTATTATAGATTTATGTTACAATTATTAATCAAACTAACATGCTTATACATTTGATTACACTTTTTGTTGTTTATGAGATTTACTTTTCTTTTATCTTTTTTTTTAATTTCTTTTCAGTGATTGTTAAGTCAAATAAGTTTATTTCTAGTGACATAAAAAAAAATCAAATATCGGGATATAGAGGGGGCTCGAGAATCTAGATTATATTTATTGCAAATATATTATTTTTATTTATTTTCATATTTTTAAACATATTTTGTTATAAAACTATCAGTATCTTACCTTGTACACACTGCAACAGTACAGCAACAACCAATACTCCAAGCAATAATTGTTTGTTCATCTTCCGCTGCCTGTCGGGCTTCTTGTAAGACGAATATGCTTGTACTGCTACAGTCGCGTACTTTAGTTAAGACGAGTATGTTTTTACAACGAAATGGTTTCTTTTTATATAAATACTTCCTAGTTGGGACAAATCGATTAAATGTAGGATTTAGATACAACCAGTAACAAAACATCACAGTCTGACATTTTTGATAACTATCCCTTATTTGATTAATAACGGATTCTTGCAATACATTTGAGCAATAAGTGCTACACCCGCATATAATAAATTGGTCCATTAATCGGAGGTCCAGTTAAAATCCGTAAGTCAGCTTAAATAATGTTTCTTGAACAAAAACATTTTAATTTTCATAAGAAAACATAACTAACTACTTTACCTTTGATCCATTCTTCGCATCAAAACAAATTATGATGAATTATGCTATCAGAAGTTATAATAAAAAAAACGAAACACATTGCGACAAAGTAAAAAACAATCATGTGATTTCCGTCTGTGAAAATAAATGAAAAGGACTTTCTGATTATATACAAGTCTATTGGCGTCAATAATCTCGCCGGTGTCTATTCTGGACAGGATCGTATTTTACGATATATATGTCAAAATATTAAAGAAAAATGATACAAAATGCCTTTCATTTGCACCACATACCATATACTTTGAAACACATTTTTTGTTTGCACTGGGGGTGACAAATTGCGTGTTACGTATTTTATCTCGTTTTGAAGTGAAAGTGCAATATCTGGAACAATCTAAAAATTGACTTGCACCTACCCAAAGTCGGGAATCTGATGTTCAGTAGTTTGTTGATGTGGTTCGTAAGTTTTATCGTTTTTCGAGATTTATATCTAGAAACTGACAATGAGGGTCTGTTGAAAACAAAACCTTACGACCAAAGAAATGAATTTAGCTTCCCAAGTATGAACTCTACATTTTTATGTAGCAACATTCTAGCAGCACCTGCATACAAAGTATATATCTGCCAATTGGTACGATATATTCCCGGGCTTCCCTTTCCTATCAGGATTTTCTCCATGGAGAGTTGCTGTTCACAAGGACGCTATTGAAACAAGAGTTCAAAATGGTGAAGTTGAAACACTCCTTCGTAAATTTTAAAGACGCCATCACGAGTCGGTTGACCTATATTAAATATCGGTTTCACAGATGACATCGGATATGTTCCTCGTGTCGTAACTAAAATCCCGTTTCCTTTCCACGAATATGACCTACCGAATGAGACTCTTTATCGGGTTTGTATGTGCATTATCAACACAGGTAGCACTTCATAGTTAGAAAATAAAATTCCTATTCTTGGATTTCTAATACATTAACCTAACTGTTTGTGTTGTACATGTGCATATGTATGTAATCAGTATCTTCCATAGATTTGATTTTCAAAAGTTAAAAGAGTGAAATATAATTCCTTTTAATGTATATCCATGGCAACATTCTGCATTTATTTACCATAAAATATTGCAAAAGGGGGGTGAAAATGTCACATATCCCCCCAAATTTGGATCAAACTAGAATTTCAATGCCTTTGAGTGATACCTTTTTAGGAACTGTTGACATTAATCTTCCTTATAATCAAATTAAAAATGGGGTGTCGTGCGCCTCTTTTTTTCGTAAAATTTAATCACAAAGTTCGTGCGACAAAAAGTTGGGAAAAAAAATAACAATAATTGCCGGACCGATGTATGGTATTGATATGAAAATACGGACTGTCATACAGAAAACAGCCAATATTACAGACATTACATAATTTTGATGTTCATAATGATATAAACCCAATATGAAGGCTATCTTAATCCTCAGCTATCCAAGAATGAATTTTAATATTAAAAGATCTCATATTTGAAAATCCGAAGGGGCCAAATCGCAAAACTACACACCTAACTGCGGAGTGCTACCACAATGAGTGTCACATGTGGAACCGGATCTGCTTACCTTACCAGAACACCTGATATCAACCCCAGTTTTTATTGGGGTTCGTGTTTTTAGTTTTTTATGTTTTGTTTTGTGTGCTATTATTTGTCTGTTTGTCTTTTTCTTTTATAGCCATGGTGTTGTCAGCTTATTTACGATATATGAGTTGAATGTCCCTCTGGTATTTTTCGCACCTCTTGCAATGCATTATTGTTTACAATTCCACCTTTGTCAATTTACAGTTGAACGGTTGATGTTTCCACATTTTTCTCCTCGTCTCCAAAAGCTGATAATTCAATTGTGTCCCTTCTGCCTGTTCTAAAGAGTAATTGCGATGCTCTGGTTAATATATTGTGTAAATGAATGTTAGGAACCTTCGTCAAATATAATATAAGCTTCTGTAGTCTGTTTCTCGTATCAAACAAACTGTTGCTTAGAGGTATACATAACTGCTGCTGATGGTTTTTCTATACAGTGATTGGGTTCTCCTTAATGTCCTGTCTGTTTAGATGTAACTTGTCCTCCGCATATACTAGTTTGATGTGTCGTGTTTCATATTTTACATATGTCATGTGATTTACACTCTAAAAAACTGTGGTTTCCTAGACAGTTAATACAAAGTTTTGTTTTTGTTTGCTTTACGATGTTCAATCTTGTATTAACATCAGAGGCTATCGTGCAGTCTCCTGGTAAATATATAACATTTGCCGTAGATGCATGGACGTTTTTGTCATTGTAACGTTTATTGTTAGCATTGCAATGTCGCTATATATAGTGTGTTTCCAATGAATTTTGTCCAAAGCTTCGTCGCTGCTGTTTTGTTGCTTGCAAGTATTGCCTTTAACATCGTTTCTATTGTTGAACAAATTTCCCGTCAGTTACGGCACCATAAAATGCTGTAAACGGTAGATAAATGCGTTGTGTATAGATTGCGTTTATTCGACGCGTACCAGCAGACCCTGACTTCTTTTGAACTGAGTTTTACTGTTAAGATAGTTCTGTGCTTGTTTGTTTTTACATAGGCTAGAGTTATAGGGGTAAGTTTAAGATCTGACAAAACATGTTTAAACCCGCCGCATTTTTTTTTTATAAATATATTTTTTTCCCATTCTATCATATTGCTATCATTTTATTACAAAAAAATAATTGCAAAACTATGGATTATTGAACACACAATAGTTCAGATCAAATCTGCTAAGTCTATATTGTCATTTGATGGGCACCCCAAATGATAATGCAAATGAATCACCTCTTCATATTTGATCGGCTTCTTCAACTAGTATCCAGTTTGCCTCAGTTAATTGTTTCTCACATTGTCTATTCTTTCATCATTACCATAGTCAAGGTTTTCCAAGACCTTCTTATTTCTGAGAGCAGAATTAATACAGTAAAAGAATTAATAAAAAGCTATCAATAAGAGGGGCATATGGAATAATAATCAGTATTTATTCCTTGCAACAAGATGAAAAGCAATTCCAATTAGATTTTTGTGGCACTTTCACCTCATCAATTTTTTTATTTGCGACCGTAGCAATGTATTTGGCCTTTTTCAGCTCTTGTTCGAGAGCATCTATTTGTTCGTCATCTGCATCCCCGGCAATGTATTTGGTCTCTTTCAGGTGATGTTTTTCGTCATCTGCTACATTACGACTTTCTAGTATCTTTCTTTTCTCTGTTAAGATGATTTTAATATAATTATTAAAAACATTTCACCCCTATTACAAAAATTAAGCAACTGACATATGCCATAATTTGTGTCATCTAAAAGAAAAAAGATATTAGTTTTCAAAAGATTCCTGAAAGAAAAAAAACAAAGGTATAATTATTGACAGCATAACTAAATGGTAAAAGAGGTAAAAGTTATACAAAGCCACACCCACTGAACACAGATTTTGCTCCGTCAAATTTGCGTTCCGCTTCATTTGCAATAAGTTTTGTTTGTTTTATTAAAGGCAGCTCCCAGCTGTTCTACTCTCTCATTGAGAAACATTTTGTTCTCCCAAGCTCGTCGACATCTATCTGTCGTGGAAAAAATCCACCTGCAAGCCATTAATTTTCTTATTACCTCATTGTAGTCCGTCTCATTTTCATCAGCAATGGTTTTATAATCATGCAAATTCCTCTCCAATCTATCCAAATTTTCTTCATCAGTGAAGGTTCGGAATTCCAATTGACGTCTGTCTATAATGCCATGCAAGTAATCTATATCAGAAATAAACAAAAGAAGCAACTGGACAATATTTATAGTTTAGCAATATCATATAGCATACTTGTCCTCTTTTAATTTAAAAAGCTCTTCCGACACCCCTTTCTGAGATAGAAAACATAATATGACTTTTTAAAAATGCCATTGCTTTTATCGGGATAGATAGATATGGTATTTTTGTAGAACTCGGAGGTCCGATGGGGAAGTAAGAATAATGTATGCCGGAAATGTTTGGTACGACTAATAAAATGATAATATTAATCTTGACTACCCTTCGAGTATGTCACATGATTTTGTGTGGACAACTAAACCATCAAATAAAACCAATTATATTAGTAATGGTTTCGTTATAAACAGTTGCAATATTTGTGTTTTATTCTTGAGATGAATCACGCAATCTTAGTAATCTGCTTGTGTTTACAGTATTAATACTCTGCAATGAGTTAAGCCAAAATAAGCACGAACGGAAACTTGGTGTTTTTTTTTCAAATTCTGCTGCTCTGCAAGTTTATATATGTTGTTGTCCGTGTCTAAATGAAGGTCAAGTTCAATTTTCACTAGTACTCTGTATAATTATTTCTTGTCAAGTCATGTGTGTTTTGAAAGTAGATTTCAAAGTTGTTATATGGTATCTTATTTTAGTTTTTTGGAGGAAATGATACATGAAAGTGAATTGTTAATGTAAATTGAATCATTCCAAACACAATCAACCTGTCTTCAGGTCTTCAGGTAACTTTTTATGCCGATTTTGTTTTTTTCGAAGTAATAGCAAGTAACCAAAATGCCAAGCCCACTGGCTCACACCGAACAGCAAGCTATAAAGGGCCCCAAAAATTAGTAATGTAAACCAATCAAACGGGAATGTGCACATCGGTTTTGCATGACTAAACAGTTCCACTCTGCAATATCCCCCTTTGAAGTTGTAGCTACTGTTAAATAACTGCTATGCTTCAGGTAGAAATTATTCTTGAAATTTTTATATTTTCATCCAAAATTTGTGTTAAAACATATTGTATTCATAACACTGGCAATGTGAAAATAGTTTAGAGAACTCGAAGTCTGTGTCACTTTATAACTTCACTTATACCATAGGAATTTAATTATTAAAAATTCTTGTTGATATTTATAGGACTTTATATATAGGAAAACAACCTTTGGTTCGGATATATTCAACCAGATTTGAAAATTAGAATACGTCCTTTTTTAATTCAACATCATACAAGTATACGCAGTTCGTCGTTAGTTCACTGCTATCAAACATGCTTTTTATAAATCTATTTTTGGAGAACTGCATAGTATATTATAATATATATCAGTATATATAAATTAATAAAAGGATAGTTAATTGGAATTGATAGTAATAGCGGTCTATTGCAATTAATTTGTAGTATATTTATGTTTGAATAATACAAATTTTTTTATAATTTTGTTTGTATTTTAAATGATACGTCTCTATCGTACGTACATGTATATATAATAGGGAATTCGAGCAATAGTATAATTTTTTATTGTTTAAATATTGAAAAAGACGTACAGAAGAAGAAGATATTTTATATATTTGTATAACCCATATTATTTTCATAATACAATACAAACAATGATATATAACAAAAAAAAAGATTAATGAGAACTTTTTTTAAAAGTTCTTAAAGAATATGTTGCACTATATATATTGTTACAGGAAAGGATGAAGGATGGTACCCCTCATCTCATTTAACCCGCTGCAATTGTTTGCAGCTGTTCTTATTCAGAAACTTGATGTTCAGTAGTTGTTATTTGTTGATTTGGATCTTGTTTATATATCAATTATATTAGTCTATTTGTTTCCCATTTCAATATTTTACACTAGTCGTTTTTGGGACCCTTTATAGCTTAATATAACATTTTTAATTTCCTTTCATCGTTGTTTATTAAAACATCGTCTTCATATTTTTATCAATCACTAGCCAGTCAACACTGAAGTTGCGAGCTTGAACCCAGCTCTTGCATGTGAACTTGACTCCAAACTTAATTGTGTAGGATTGTCAGTTTTCCTATCAAGGTCGGTGCTTTTCTCAAGGCACTGTGGCTTCCACCACCAACAAAAACTGGCAGCCACAAAATATCCAAAATGTTGCACTTTACAGTAACACTCAAACAATCATATTTTTATCATTACCATATTAAAATTTTCAGATAAAACACACTTACTGCACGGTCTTTTAATAAAAAGATAAACCCACATGAAAAATATGGGACAATTCAATGGAAAAAATTAAGTCTTATTTATTACAGAATAGTTTATGAAAAACATTTATGACAAGCATAAACAAACAACCACTGATCTACAGGCTCCAGACTTGGGACATTCACAAAACAAATATGTTTTTTGAATGCATGTTTGTGATTGCTAAACGATTTACTGAACCTGGAACAGTGGTGTAGCAACACACAACACTTAAAAATTCAGTTGAAATAGGCTCTAATCATCATATCGATACAATTTTCACAGGAAAGGGACATTTTTGTAAATAACACTTTGGTTTTTTGGATGGTAGTTCTGTTTTGATAGACGAGTCTTTAACTATCAAAATATTTAAGCATACCGGTATGAATAACAGGAAAGATGGAGAAAAGGTACATCTATACCAACTATACAATAGATGAAAAAATAAGTAATATGGTTTTCCACAACTCATGAAATGGAACTACTTTCACAAATGACCATACCGTTTCCTAGGTGCTTTACTCAGTGTTGAGGGCTTTCTAGATGATTACAATTGCTTAAATCAACATATTTGGTCGTTTGTGGATAGTTGTCTCATTGGTAATTGCCTCACTCACTTTCAGTGTTGAAGGCTTTCAAGTTGTTTATAATAATTGCTTGAATCAATATATCTGGTCGTTTGTGGACAGTTGTCTCATTGCTAATCGCAGCAATTACTCACAGTGTTGAAGGCTTTCAATTTTATTATAATTGCTTGAATCAAACATATATGGTCTTGAAAGTTAAGTTGTCTCATTGGTAATCCTATCACTTGTGTCCTTGTTTTACATGAATATCGCAGCTGACAGCACATTCCGTGTTAAGGGGTTCTGTTCCAATCAATGTGCTTAAACCAATAGGATCATAAAGAATCCAAATCAACAAAAACATATTGCTTACCGTTTCAAAAGGAAAACTTTAGGCAGCAACCATTTGATTTTCTGGGGGGGGGGGGGGGGGGGGGGGGGGGGGGGGGCTATGGTTTTTTTTTCTGTACAAACTTTTTTTTTCGCCTGCGGCGAAAAACAATATATTTTTTTCGCGACAAGTCGAAAACAATTTTTTTCTTTCAATTTTAGCATTACATATAGTGGCAGCTGAGGGTGAAACAAACAATTTTTTTTTCTCAAAATCAAAAACAAATTATTTTTTTCTCCAAAAACTGGAAACAAACTTTATTTCCAAAAAAAAACACCGAACATAGCGGACTTATGGTTAAGGTAAATGAGAATCTGACAATAATCAATGATCTAAGAAATGAGGTCAGGGTCAGGCAAACCCTGTCTTACGGACGTCATGTATAGCATACAAGCAACCCACTGACCAAACATGATGGAGTAAAGGAAAATAGTTCCGGATCGGAAACGATCACTGTACGGACATGACGGAGTTAGTAGATATGATAGTTTTTTGGACCCTTTATATCTTAATATATCTTGATTTGGATCTTGTTTATATATCAATTATATTAGTCTATTGGTTTCCCATTTCAATATTTTACACTAGTCGTTTTTGGGACCCTTTATAGCTTAATATAACATTTTTAATTTCCTTTCATCGTTGTTTATTAAAACATCGTCTTCATATTTTAATGACACCTTCATTGGTTAAT
Source organism: Mytilus edulis (assembly GCF_963676685.1). Taxonomy (NCBI): domain Eukaryota; kingdom Metazoa; phylum Mollusca; class Bivalvia; order Mytilida; family Mytilidae; genus Mytilus; species Mytilus edulis. Next base: position 13,168,009 of record NC_092345.1, read on the forward strand.
ATATAGATTGTCTGATTTGGTATGTTTTTCTGATACTGTGGAATTGACTTAACAAATGTGAGGTTTTAATGCCTATCCGGAAGGTGTCATTAAAATATGAAGACGATGTTTTAATAAACAAAGATGAAAGGAAATTAAAAATGTTATATTAAGCTATAATTTTAAATATATATATATAATTGTTGTCCGACAGGTGAGCCAAATCTCCGTGTTGAAGACCGTACTTTGATGGTTTAATTTTACAATTCAATTCAATTCAATTCAATTCAAAGTTTTATTGCCATATAAACTATACAGTTTGTGACATATAACAACAACAAAAACAAATAAAGACAATAACTAAGTAACTCAATATATATATACACAAATTCAGGTAAATATTAAAGGGTCCCCTGTCCTCAGTTCCATTGACTTTTTTTTATAAAGGATCCTAGTTTATTCACTTGTGTTGGTGTTGATGGGTTAAGTATATATATAACTTTGTCATTGTCAGTGAGATTAGCAAATGAATTACTTTCTCTGTTAATGCAATTAAAATATGTTAATCTAATATTTGAATTATGAGAACAATTTATTAAGAAATGTTTCTCATCATCTAGTACTTTGCATTTTTTGCAAAGTCTCTCTTCGCGAGGAATTTTAAAATGCCTTCCTTTTTCAATTAATAATGAATGGTCACTGATTCTAAGTTTTGTAATTAATTTTCTAAATTCAAAGTTTGGGTTAGAGAGGTAAGGTTTGATCAATAGATTTGGCTCAAGTCCTTTATAAAAATTTAATTTACTTTTATCATCAATAGATTTCAACTTATCCATCAACAGGTTGTTGTAATATGAGTTTATTTGGGGTTTAATATAGCTTTTAATATTTTTTAATTGTTTTAAATTATTACAGGTTTTTAGTCTATCTATATCAATGTTAGATTCAGAAGAATATCTTTTGCAAAAGTGAACCATGAATAGGAGCCACTAGAATCCAAAGTTTTAGTTAATTGAAAAGATTCATGTAATAAGGGATTCAAATTTGAGGTGAAAAGCCTTGCTAAATACATAATATTTTGGGTTTTTATATGACATTCAATAGGCAGTCTTCCTAATTCGTTCCTTGTACCAAAATTTGAGGCACTCTTGTTAGTGCCAAGGGTAAACTTGCAATAACTAAGATGCAAGTTACAAATTATGAGTGGATGGAGAGTTGTCTCATTGGCACTCATACACCTTCTTCTTATATCTATATATTGCAAACAATTTAAATTTTAGCGCAAATTTATATTAAATTACCTTTAGGATAAATTAGATCGTCTCCCTTTAATCAAATAGGAATTCCGACTGAAAACGAAAGTAGTTTGTTTACGAGAAACAGACACAAAATATATCATAAAAACAAATTGATTAGGTAAGTAACACTAATCAAAGTGCTGGATAGCACCTCTGGAAAGTTTGCAACTGTAGCTGTGTATTATTCTAAAAAAGTTATAGACATGTATTTTTTCAAATATGTATTTCATCACAGCTTTGATGTTTTAAACTAAACCTGTCCATTGTCTCGTCAGTAATTATCAAAAATCACCTTTTTCATGTTTATCATAAAAAGTTTTGATATTTTCTATTGCAACCTAAAACTGTAGATCTAAAATAATGAAATATACAGAAAGCTCTGTTAATTTCTTTAAGTACCCATGCCATGTCAACTTCAAGGACCTGTGAATTAGTATATTTCTATTGGTTTAGGTCCTTCATATTTGTTTTTAATAAAATGTTTTGTTACTGATTAATACGTAAGTTTTCTCGTTTGAATTGTTCCACATGTTTCATATCGGGGCCTTTTATAGCTTTTTACACGTATATGGTACAAATATTTCTCATTATTGACGACCGTATGGTGGCCCATAGTTATTAATACATTTTCCTCCTTTGAACTTATTTGGATATAGCATTGGTTCTTTGCAAAAAATACCGCATCCTTTTTTATTAATAAGACAGTTACAGTAACTTAAATCAATACAACTGTAATAAAAGTGAATTTATATTAAAGGCTTTTATCAAAAATAGGGAATGTGTCCATGGGACCCAAATGATGCCCCCGCTAGCATTAACGTTATAAAGGGTCACAATGAGTCTTAATATTTTAGCATGGAATGTCAGAAGGATTATGTCCTCTACCTTATGTCTTGTAGAATTGCTAGAATCTACAAACTGTGATATTGCTATAATAAGTGAACATAAGCTGAAACCAAATTTATTGTCATATATGAATAGTATAGATATGAGATACAAGAGTATTTCAAAAACTGACAAGTTAAATGATTTATACAATTGCACTCATGGTAAAGGTGGTATTTCTATTTTATACAAAGCATCTTTACAATTTTCAGCGGAAGAAATAATAGAAACTAATTCAGATAAAATTGTTGGTATTGAGCTAAAAAACAAAAGTTTTGGGTCAATTTTTATTTTTGGTGTATACTTACCTGCTGATGGTTCGATCGGTAATTATAGACAAGAGTTAAACGCCCTTGATGATTTATACACATATTACATTAACTACGGCAAAGTAGTTGTTGCAGGTGATTTCAATGCTAGTTGTATAAACAAAAACGTACAGTTTACAAACACGATAAAATCAAAAGAACTGCAAAATTTTGTACAAAGACACAATATTTTTCATCCATTTACCGACACATGTAAAACACCAATAAAAGGTCCAGATTTCACATTTACATTAAAAAATACAATGTTAGATTATATATTGATAAACGAGACGTTAGTCAGACAATTACGACGGTATGAAATCCTAGAAGAAGGAACGTTTAGTTCGACGTCTGATCACATTATCGCCTGTGTGGAACTAGACGAAAATCCGCATATTGACTTAAGCAATTTTACAAAACTCCCAGCTTGGCACAAGATCACAGAACATAATATTAAAGGCTACCAAGATAAATTGTGTGCTCCTTTAGATAAACTAATACTGAAAGCACAGAATGATAACATTGACATTAATATTTTTTATCATAACCTAGTGAATACGCTGATAAATACAGCAAAAGAGACAATTCCGTGTAATACGTATAATCCGTACACAAAACCATACTGGAATGCAGACGTAAAAAAAGCACATACTAAAGAACGAAATATGCGTAGGGTATGGATGCAAGATGGAAGACCCCGAGGTATGCAACACGAATCGTATTTTAATTACAAACGAGCCAAACGAGATTTTAGAAACATCCAGAAACTTGAAAATGAACGATATATCGAAGAAACGTACGATGACATTAATAACGCTGCCGAATGTGATATAAGACTATTCTGGAAACTAATTAAGCGACAAAAACCAAAACATTCAAAAGTTTGTCAGCAAATAAAACATAATAACATTGTTCATACATCCCCAGAGTCGATCTGTAACGCATTTGCGAATTATTTCGAAGATCTCTATACACCAGCTGATACGTCAACGTTCGATGATCCGACTCTAAATGAAAGCTGATGAAGATCTATACTTACCAGGTGGAATAATTTCTTGTGATGATGTAAGCTCTGTTATTAAACAGCTAAAACGTAGAAAAGCGTGTGGCAATGACATGATACAAAACGAACACTTGATATATGGTGGACCAAAAGTTGCGGAATGTCTTTCCATTTTTCTTAATATCGTTATAGAAAAACAGCAAGTTCCTAATGACTGGCAGGAAGGATTGGTTGTTCCCTTGTTTAAAGGAGGGGATAAACCAAAAATGAGCCCGGACAGCTATCGACCCGTATGCTTATTATCGTGTGTATTGAAGCTTTTTGAAAAGATAGTACTTATCCGTCTACAAACATTCGTCGTATTACCAGGGTCGTTTCCGAATCCTCTTCAACATGGATTTCAAAAACACTGGTATTAAAGAGATAATAGTAACTGCAATTACGATTATCCCAATATGGCGACGGTAGATATAGGTAAAATCTTTACACTCATTTTCTTAAATGTAGCATGCTTTTGTCAATAGTTACTCAGCTGCAAGGTTTATCTATACCATTACATCATATTTGAATCGTAACGGTGCACTGGAATCGTCTGAGCGCTTTGAAAATTGCCGTTGAAAAATTCGGTATGATAATCGTAACTCTATGGTATTTTTCTTCTTTGATAATCGTAATTTTCTTTATCGGATAATAGTAACTGAAACATAATAAATGTGTCTTTCAGCATTTCAATGGTATTTTGTGTGTTAAAAATGCAAATGTCAAGTTTAACGATGACATAAACGCATATAAAAATAAATGAAGAAACTTACAGGTTAATATCTAGGACAAATTTACCTCTATATCAATATATACAGTCATGGGACTAAAGTGAGTTCCCAGTAAAAAAAGTCCTATCATTTCAACTTGTATATCTATTTATAACTGACAACAATATGCATAACCTTTTAGTTTAAACATATTTTACTTGCAAAAGTAGCAAAAGGGATTGGACACAAGTTATAACAACATTAGAGACGTCCTCTCCCAATATAAATATAAACACAAAGTACATTAGATAATGGCGAAAAAAACACAACATAGTAGTAATGCATGTAATACATACTTCAAACAAAAATTAGAAATAAAAAGAAAAAAGAAAAAAAAATACAATATAATAAGGAATAATATTGAAACAACTAGACTGAAGTGAAAGGTTGTAAAGTCGAAATTTAGAATGTTAATTGACTGCTTTAAATCTTTGTGTTATTCTGAAATAAGATTGTACGGACTCAAAATGTCTTTGTTTTGCTGAAAAGAAAGGTCACCGTCACCAGCTAAAAGAAGCTCAATGGATATAGCATAACTTTCTAATTTTGAAAACAGTATTTCTCTGGCTTCGTTGTGAAGAGCGCACTGTAAAGAATAGTGTATACTATCCTCAACAGGGTGGCCACAGCTGCATGCGGGACTGGGTTTAATATTAACACGATGTAAATCTGAATTTAAAGAACTGCACATATTTCTCAAACGTGTATGAATGATATTAATTTTCTATCCCCACAACTAAAATAGGAAGGTGGCTGTATCAATTTGGACTTCATCTTTCGTTTAAAAATATTTATGTTTTGGACGTACGTATGTCGGGGGGAAGGCTATTCCATTCAAAAGTAGTGGATGGGGAAAAGGGTTTTCTAGTTATGTCTAGTCTATAACCGGGTACTACATAATTATTACTGTTTCGCAAATTGTAGTTAGATACTTGACCAACAAGCGGGGGCATTAAATCACAGAGATAATCAGGGGCAGTCTCATTATGTATAGAATAGAACATATTGAGCATTCTGGATTTTCTTCTGTTCACAAGCAATTGCCAGCCAGTTTCAAAATATATAGCTTCCCGACTAGCAAACACGGGCAACCCAGTTACTAACCTCCCTGCTTCTAACTGAACATTTTCTAAATTGTCGGCTTCTTGTTGAGTACAACCATCCCATAACTCACATGCATATTCCATAACGGGTCTTATAAAAGTTAAATATATACGAGCAAGATAATTTCTATTCAATACATATTTCAGTTTTTTAAGAACATTTAATCTCGTGCTTGCACACTTTAAAATATTTTCTATAAGTGTATGGAATTTATCATTGGAATCAAAAGTAATCCCTAAGTGTTCATGACAGGAGACAAATTCTACTAATTGGTTTTGAAATTCTATTTCAATATCATCTGGGGAAGTATGGCAGGAGAATATCATAGCCTTTGTCTTATTAGGGTTAAAGTTAATAAGCCAATCTTTAGACCATACTGAAATTTGTTCTAAATCGCTGTTTAAGACATCCTCTATAGTGTAAGGGTTATTGCTGGAATAAGAAAGAGATGTATCATCAGCAAACAATCGAGTTAGACTTGTCAAATTATCAGCTATGTCATTTACATAAATAAGAAATAGTAGGGGACCTAATATAGAGCCTTGCGGAACTCCTGCATTAGTATTATCAAAAGGCGAATAGGCATTTGAAACGAAAACGCTTTGTTTTCTATTTGAAATATAACTTTCAAACCATTTATACAGATTTCCATCAATACCATACGCTTTTAGTTTTATTAAGAGGCCACTATGCCATACCCTATCAAAAGCTTTCGAGGTATCACATAATATAAGAGATGTTATACAGCGATCATCAAGTGACATGCATATCCTATAATAAATTTCTATTAGCTGGTGAACCTTTTGATATATACATGTACCTGTTAAAGATACGGAAAATGAAGCAGCTGTCGAGACAGCTATTGTGGTAAGTAGATATTTTGATTTTTTTCAAAGTTTCAATGTTGTGTGCGCGTTTAAGTCCGTTTTTGTTTGGTTTTTTTAGGGGGGAGGGGGAGGGGGGATAAGCTATATCCCATATCCCAAAAGTGCAATCCTTTCAATTCATTGCTCAAAATGAAAGTCACGTATACCACATTTTCATGTCATATATATGTTTTGCCTCCAATATCACGTTTATATTAAAATTCTGCGCGAAATGAACAAAAGTTTCCGTCAATAACTTTATAACTGCATTATCGGATTTAACAGTTGATACCTTTATCGGTAGATATGAGTGTTCATATTTCCCTTTTCCTTATAATTCAATAAATATAGCCCTCCATTTTTTCCCCTTTGATTCCCTTTTTTCTATTTTATACTGATATAATATATGATTTTAAAAATTTACTTCAAATGTTTTGATCAAATACCCATGTATTTTAGGACGTTTCTTTAAACAGTGTGTATGGTTAAGGATCTAAAATAGTTACAGTTTATTGTTACTAGTGTTTATTATTACTTTTGTTTATTGTTACTTTTGTTTATAGTTACTTTTGTTTTTTGGTTTTTTTAGCCTTACCTATAGTCTTAATACGAAGCACTTGACGGACTGAAAAAAACACACACAAATATGTATATTGATAAATTACACCAGAAGGCATAACATGTACATCATCACAGTCGGAACTTGTTTAATTACAAAGATTTTTATAGATTTTACAACAAATATTTTGTGCTTCAGAAAAATACATGACAATAAGTTAGGCTAATTTTTGTTTTCATTTAATAGAAAATAACTTATTGTATGGCAAGTATGCAAATACAAAAATGTTACTTGTTTAGTACCTTCAATATTTGTCTCTACAATATCTTCCATGCATATGTATGCATCATACTTTTCATATACCGAGTATTTATGAATTTTTGAATTAGTTTGTTTCTAATATTGCGGAATATGCGTTATTTTATTCTCCACTTTGCAGTCATTCTTTGAATAAGTATTCCTTGTAAGACAATTTAAAGCCACATCAACTTCAATTCTTCATTTTCGGGCTTTTGGCCAAACTATAAGAGAACACAAATCCATGTTTGTCAAAGAACTCCACGTTACTTAATTTCATAATACACCAAAAATCCCAACCTGTCTCTATTCTTATATAGCATTAACTGTTTAAAGGATGTCATATTGTTATAATTCAAAATTAAATTTGTGTTGTTTATAGTTATTTTCTGAGATATCGAAATTTCAGTGACAGTCATGAAGTAGCTAAAATGCCAAAAAAATATGGTATGATTAACAACGAGACAACTTTCCACAAGAGACCAACATGACTCAGATATTAACAAAAATAGGTCACCGTACGGCCTTCAACAATGAGCAAAGCCCATACGGCATAGACAGCTATAAAAGGCTCCGAAATGACAATGTAAAACACTTTAGACGAGAAAACTAACGGCATTATTTATTAAAAAAACTAAATTTTATGATATACTAGTATGTAGATATAGGAAGATGTGGTGTGAGTGCCAATGAGACATGCAACTCTCTATCCAAATAACAATTTATAAAAAGGTAAACCATTATAGGTCAATGTACGGCCTTCAACACGGAGCCTTGGCTCACACCGAACAACAAGCTATAAAGGGCCCCAAAATTATTAGTGTAAAAAAACAATAGCATAACATCACAACATAGAAAAACACACGTTAAAATATCAATTGGCAGACTTAACTCAATCAAAAAACATAAATTAATACACATATGTAGCTGTTTTCCTAAGAACTGTTAATAATATATGCATAAAAAGAAATGTCATAAGATGTTGGAACGTTTCGTAAATAATTCATCGACATAACTTCATTATATGCTATTAGATATATGTTTTAAGTGTCAATATCAATAAAACACTTTCCAGTTACGATTATCTTTCCATTTTTAAATACCATAATTACGATTATCTTTTTTTCCGAGTTACGATTATCATCCCGAATTTTTCGACGGCAATTTTCAAAGCGCTTAGACTAATCCAGTGCACCTTTACGATTCAAATATGATGTACTGGTATAGATAAACCTTGCAGCTGAGTAACTATTGACAAAAGGATGCTACATTTAAGAAAAATGAGTGTAAAGATTTTACCTATATCTACCGTCGCCATATTGGGATAATCGTAATTGCAGTTACTATTATCTCTTTAATACCAGTGAAAAAGGTCTTGGTTGTCTGACTGCGTCTTTTTGTCTCCTTGAAACAATTTACCATAATATAGAACTAAACAGCAAAGTATTTGTATCGTTTCTAGACAGTAGAAAGGCTTTTGATACAGTATGGCGTAAAGCACTTATGTATAAATTATTCAAATTGGGTGTCAAAGGGAAAGCATGGTCCCTGATTAATGATATGTATAGTAAAACACAAGGTTCAGTTATTGTTAATCAATGTAAATCAAATAACTTTGTAGTCAAAGAAGGTGTTAGACAAGGAGGGGTATTGTCTGGTTTTTTATACTTAGTGTTTATTGATGAATTAATTAATGAATTAGAAAGATGTAATAGAGTCACTGGTGTCAATAGTATAAAATGTTGCGCACCCTCACTTGCTGACGATATTACATGTATTGCTACAACACCGAAGCGTTTACAACACATGCTAGATATATGTACAAGATATTCAAATAAATGGCGGTTTCAGTTCAACGGAAAGAAATCATGTGTTATTCAATTTTCAATAAAAACAGACTATGACTGGAAACTAAACCAAGAATCTGTACCTGTTGTAGACAACCATATCCATCTAGGCATTGAACTAAACGGAAAATTGAATGCGCTTGCACGAACGACAAAAGCTTGTAGGAAGGGTAGAAACACTTATTTTGCAATTTCAAACTTTAGAAGCGATAATACAAATCCATTAGTTCTAGTGAAACTGTACAAGTCAGTCGTAATTCCTACTTTTTTGTATGGTTGTGAAGTTTGGTGTGATCTGAAAAAGCAAGATATCACATTACTGAATAGACTTCAGCATTTTGTTGTAAAACACGTACAAAAGTTACAGACGTCAACAAGATCCGATATGTGTGAAAGTATGGTTGGGCTACGTAATATAACCTGTGATATCGAAAAACGTAAATTGTATTTCTTTGGAAAACTTTGTAAAACAAAAAACTCTTGTCTTGCAAAACAAATTTTTCTACAAAGACTTTTTTCGTGCCTGTTAGACGGACGAAATCATATTGGATTCATTCCGGACATATTGGACATTCTAAGTAAATACAATCTGTATGAATTTCTTATTACCTACATTAGTGATGGCTACTTTCCTGAAAAACTACAATGGAAACGTATTGTTTTAAATGCAGTTGAATCAAAGCATGATAATGACTGGCTAATTCGCATTAATTCGGACAATGACTTCAAGAGATTTAAATATATACATAAATCCATATCTGTGGCTCATGTATGGAAATTCCCGACGAACAGCTTCGAAATTCGCACTGCACTGTTTATCGGAAAACTTATATCTACCGCTCCAAACCACGATTCCAAATCTTGTGAAATTTGCGACCGTCTATTCACTGACGTTTTTGTACATGCATGCTTTGGCTGTACGTGCACATCAAATATGTACAGTACTTGACTAGACGTATTAATAGAAAACTTTGCTCTCGATCTCTATGTTGAACTCAGTGAATGTAGTGATGAATCGTTATATATAATTTGTCTAGGAAAAGACCCTGCAACTACGCTCAGTGACTCCGACTTAGATTCATTTAAGCGACTTTGCTACGTCCATGTAATAAAATCGGCATCCGAATACAATCGCCAATTGAACTATATAGTATAGTACTGTTAGCACATGTAATATCGACAGCTCGCAACATAAACTCATTTACAGCTTGCAATATATATTAACATTTTCATTTATATGTAAATACTACGCATTGTTTATAACTTAACTATTTTTATTTTCTATTATTATATTGTATTAATTTATTGTTCATGATAATATAATTCATGTGATCTCTATTAAGAGGAAATAAAGATATGAATGAATGCATGCAAAGTCTCACTTCGCGAGGAATTTTAAAATGCCTTCCTTTTTCAATTAATAATGAATGGTCACTGATTCTAAGTTTTGTAATTAATTTTCTAAATTCAAAGATTGGGTTAGAGAGGTAAGGTTTGATCAATAGATTTGGCTCAAGTCCTTTATAAAAATTTAATTTACTTTTATCATCAATAGATTTCAACTTATCCATCAACAGGTTGTTGTAATATGAGTTTATTTGGGGTTTAATATAGCTTTTAATATTTTTTAATTGTTTTAAATTATTACAGGTTTTTAGTCTATCTTATCAATGTTAGATTCAGAAAGAATATCTTTTGCAAAAGTGAACCATGAATAGGAGCCACTAGAATCCAAAGTTTTAGTTAATTGAAAAGATTCATGTAATAAGGGATTCAAATTTGAGGTGAAAAGCCTTGCTAAATACATAATATTTTGGGTTTTTATATGACATTCAATAGGCAGTCTTCCTAATTCGTTCCTTGTACCAAAATTTGAGGCACTCTTGTTAGTGCCAAGGGTAAACTTGCAATAACTAAGATGCAAGTTACAAATTATGAGTGGATGGAGAGTTGTCTCATTGGCACTCATACACCTTCTTCTTATATCTATATATTGCAAACAATTTAAATTTTAGCGCAAATTTATATTAAATTACCTTTAGGATAAATTAGATCGTCTCCCTTTAATCAAATAGGAATTCCGACTGAAAACGAAAGTAGTTTGTTTACGAGAAACAGACACAAAATATATCATAAAAACAAATTGATTAGGTAAGTAACACTAATCAAAGTGCTGGATAGCACCTCTGGAAAGTTTGCAACTGTAGCTGTGTATTATTCTAAAAAAGTTATAGACATGTATTTTTTCAAATATGTATTTCATCACAGCTTTGATGTTTTAAACTAAACCTGTCCATTGTCTCGTCAGTAATTATCAAAAATCACCTTTTTCATGTTTATCATAAAAAGTTTTGATATTTTCTATTGCAACCTAAAACTGTAGATCTAAAATGATGAAATATACAGAAAGCTCTGTTAATTTCTTTAAGTACCCATGCCATGTCAACTTCAAGGACCTGTGAATTAGTATATTTCTATTGGTTTAGGTCCTTCATATTTGTTTTTAATAAAATGTTTTGTTACTGATTAATACGTAAGTTTTCTCGTTTGAATTGTTCCACATGTTTCATATCGGGGCCTTTAATAGCTTTCTTCACGTATATGATACAAATATTTCTCATTATTGACGACCGTATGGTGGCCCATAGTTATTAATACATTTTCCTCCTTTGAACTTATTTGGATATAGCATTGGTTCTTTGCAAAAAATACCGCATCCTTTTTTATTAATAAGACAGTTACAGTAACTGAAATCAATACAACTGTAATAAAAGTGAATTTATATTAAAGGCTTTTATCAAAAATAGGGAATGTGTCCATTGGACCCAAATGATGCCCCCGCTAGCATTAACGTTATAAAGGGTCACAACTCAAGAACTGTAAATGTGACGCTACCAAAATTTGTACTTGATCTGAGTTATGGGGTAATAAGCATTGTGTATACATTCTTTTTATTCCTGTATTTTTACATATGTAAAGGGGGATGATAACTCTAAAACGGTATAACTATCGCCACCAAAATTCAAACTTGATCAGTGTTTGTGGTAATGAGCATTATGTATAAGTTTCATAACATTTGGTTAAGACAAACTAAAGTTAGAGAACAGAAACTAAAATTTCCAGCAACTTTTCTATTTGTAAAAGCATAACACACTAGAATGTAAAATGTAAAAGTGATGCAACCAAAATTCAAACTTGACTTGTGAATTGTGGTTATAAGCATTGCGTATGTACGTTTTCTACAATTTGGTCCAGTTAAACTAAAGTAAGAGAACAGAAACGAATTTTGGGATGTACGGAGGTACGCACAAGTAAAGGAAGGACGTACATACTTACAGAAGAACAAGGATAAAACTCAATACGGTAGGGGCATAACAACAGCAGTATTACCACAGGAATAAAAAGTTTATATACACTAGATTCATAGAGGTGCTTATAACCTGTAACACATTTTAGTTGCTGTTGTGAAATTAAGCATTGTCTTATGAGTCATAACATTTGAGAATTTTTGTTTTAAGCCATTCATTTGATATATTACGGTAATCATTGCCTCTGTGTTTGGATGACAATTGAATTCTATTTATATAGTGCATGTTATGCCTTAAAACTTTTCCAGATGCACAGGTTTGTTGTAATCTATCTAAATTTTGAGGTTAAAATGCAGCCATTTTAGCTAAAGTGTACACATCATAAACCTTAATTATTTCTACAGCACTTGTCTTGATATCCTGAGCTATAATATTCTGAGAAGTAGATGCTGACTCGGGTGCATTTAATACGGATGCTATATGATACGAAGTTGCGATAATACACCAGAGGTGGTATGATGTAAATTATTGGAAGAAGACTGAAGAAGAATTGACGTTGGGTCAATGTTTTTCTGCTGTCAGTTTGATCCACTTCAGCATGCTGTTATATCCACATTGGAATGTGAAACAATTAGTATTTAAATAACGGAATTAAAAGTTTTCAAGTGATTTTTTGGCATCAACACCTTCCGATTGATGTTCAGACAAAAAAAAATGCATTCTAATTGCAATTATATTAATTATTTTGGTGGTGAAATCTTCGAATTCAACTTGTCAGATACTAACTTTTAAATATTTCTATCCTTGAAGAACAGGAGTTAAGAGCGCAGCAATTAATCTCCTATTTTTTTTTGTAGTACATGTATAACGAAAATCGAGTTCAATATTTTAATAAGATTGCACAACATTCTTAGTAAAATTAAGATCTATCGTATATCACATAGTCGATCATAACGAAATCTTCTATGTTTGAGTGTTTTCTGAAACTGTTATAGATAGAGAGAAATTGTAAACATCAGAACAGGGTCTACTATTAATTGAACATTGACGAAGTCATCAATCGACTCTCTGTAAGAGTTACTGTCCTTGAATGAAATGTTTTACCTATTTGTTGAATTTTGCCAATTTCAATCTGAAATAAAATTGAGAATGGAAATACATGTATTCGTATTACATTGCTGTAAAAGAAAAAGTGAGCGATACAGACTCGTTGGAGCCTCTTTTTTAGAAGCTTGTTTCCCTTCCTTACTGTGATTTCAAAACAAAACAAAGTTAATGTGGTCTGGTTACTGAAGACACAACTATCCATTAAAGTTCAAATGAAGTGGATGGTGGATAATTATAGGCAACCATACGGCCTTCAACAATGAAACAAACCCATACCTTATAGTCTTTCAAAGGCCCTAACATGAAAAATATGAAAAAGTTCATCAACTAACAGTCTAATCTATAATATATAGATAACAAAGAATTATGGAACATTATTCTATCCTTTCGTAGTTATTTATACGTACTTATAATTGTATCAAATCCTTAAAATCGTATGGGACTGTGGTTTTAATTGACCAATACATAGAACAAAAAGTCTTTATTCTAACTAAAATATTTGTTTTGCCGCCAAAAGTATTTTTTCCTTGATACTATATATTATATTAATTTATCAAACTCATTTTGTGAAATAAGAGCTTTTAGGATGGGTTACAATTCTCCTTTAGATTGTATAATTTTCATTTGACTCTATATAGATCTATATAGAACACTACAAATTTCAAAAAGAAGCCACGGTAGTTTTATACGACCGCAATTTTTATTTTTCGTATAATACTGTGCTGTGGTCGTCGTTATCGCCCGAAGATACATTCTTTCTCAAGACATAACTTCAGTTAAAGTGAATGGATCTCTATGAAATCGAGAAAACAGTTCAGGAATAAGGGGCCAAAAAGGGACAAAAACCATATTTTTTTCTTCAAAATTTTGAAATTTCAAATGTTTTGGATAAGTTTTAAGGAGAAATCTTCACGGAGTCGCACAGTATTGCGTAATATATTTTTAAGACCTTTGATCACATTTATTTTTATCAGAAACCTATATAATGTAAAAGTTTTGATCACAATCCAAATTCAGAAGGTATCGAGCTTGAATATTGTATCCAAACTTCCCCAACTGTTCCGGGTTCGACCTCTACGTTCGTATCAGGCTGCGCTTGGCGAAGAATTTTTTTGATATTTTTTTTTGACACACATTGGTCCAATTGTTCTTAATTTATAACAGTTTCCGCTTTCGATATAAACATTGGCACCATATTGTTACAGACTGATTTGTTTCATACGACCAAATTTTTCTGAAGCTTGCAGGTCCACAAATATCAATGTTTGAATTTCTCTGATCTCCTATTCCTTCTGATGGGTTATCGCTTCTAGATATTTTACTGTCTGAAATAAATGGAATTCAGGTGTCTGTTGCTTTAGTGATTAATAAATGTACTTGGCATTAAGAGTCTTGAGAAAGGAACATTCACAAATGATTCAAGAACCAAAATCTGGCCTTTATTATAATACATTATAAAGGACAATTTTGTAAAAGTTAACCTTGTACTTTTATACCACATAGCAGAGGCGGATTCAGAATGTTTGATTAGGAGGGAACGGGAGGGGGTCGTAGTTCCCAAAATCTTGATGATTTCAATGCCAAGTTGGTATACGTCCTTCTCCATATCCGCCACTTCTATTGATCGTCCAATTAACTGATTAAGCGGGAAATATATGTACACTTAAATTGTATAATATTGAGATTTAATATCACGTTATCACGGTCCTACTAAAAAGCGCCCGGGAGCGCCCGGGAAAAGAAAAGGCGCCCGGGGAAAAGAAAAAGCGCCCTGAGAAGGAAAATTAGAGCCCGGAAAAAATAGCGCCCGGAGAAGAAAATTAGCGCCCGGGAGAAGAAAATAATAATATTTCACAACAATATTTTTTTTCCTTAAAAAATAACTAATCATTGCTTGTTTTGTCCTTAATATAAATAGGGATATGTACGATGCTACATCTAAAGTGTTGTACTTTTACATTTTAGATTTCAAAATTGTATATAAGTAAGTAAATAAATATAAATAAGAGTATATAGAAGAATCATGAAAGACATTGTCCTCGATCAAAATGTATATTTTGTTACTAAAAATAATCGGTGCCTGCGGTCTAATATTTTCGCAACTGCATGGTGAACACTTTGTTATACAGATGCTAAGGTAGATTTATTATATCTTTTTATAAAACTAAAACTGTTTCAATGGCTATGGTTATAAGGGTTTTAATGCTTTGACTTAAACTTAAACCAAACACCAGCTTTTTATCCCCTTGTTTTAACTACGATACATGTATATTACTGCTTTTTTTGCTGATTTATTATGTGTACCTCTCTGAGTTGTCTTAAACATTTTTCATTTTGATATCGTTTTTGAAAAACATCATCCGTCATGTCTTTTGATGTCTTGCATGTTATAAATCTTCCGTATAAACTGTGATCCATTATTATCAGTCTTTCGAAATAGTATTCATATATTATTGTTAAAATTGAAATATTCATACTTGTTTTTGTGCTTTATTACAAATGTCTATTATCTGAATTTGCATATTACTTGTCTAAAACAAAAAAAATCAATGTCCATAACGTAACAAAGTTGTCTCATGCCAATAAAATATCTATATTTTTCCCCGGGCACTATATTTTCTTCTCCGGGCGCTTTTTCTTTTCCCCGGGCGCTTTTTCTTCACCCGGGCTGTCTCGGGCGCATTTTAGTTGGACCCCGTTATCAAATCATTAGTTCTTCTTTTTACGAATTTTGAGACATTAATTAACTTTCGTTCTACTGTTAGTTGGTGGTCCTATATGAGATTAACAAACGAAACATTTCAGAGTCGGTATTTCTAAGATGAGCAAACGAGAATATTCATAGTTGACAATCATGTTTAAAGAAGAACAGATGTTAAAATAATAATAATGTCTTTAGAAAAAGTGCGAATAGATTTTGAACTGAAATTTTTTTACTGAACATTAATCAATTGAGATTAAAGACGGACGCCGAAACGATCATACTTTAACTACATGTTTTGTATTTCTATTTTCTTTCAGTATGGCAGACAGTGAATTGTGTGCTGGTTGGATAAGTAGACGTCAGCGTGTGTTAATTTAGAACCAAGTTATTGCAGAACCGGAAGTAATTCTAGAACCAATTCATGTCTTAATACCATACATATAGATACGGCTACTAAGAACCAAATTGTAAACAACAGGTATAAAACGTTGTTATTGGTTTGGTCGAGAAAGCGTGTTTGTATGTAAATATAATCATTGGTCTAGTCGGTATATCACTTTAGATGACTTACGAAAAGAAAATTATATTATAAAAAAACAATTAATGATTTTGAAGAAAAGTAAACAAAATACGCTTGGTGTATATTTGTATAAAAGTGTTATCTCCCTTTCACTGTTACTGTTACATGGCTTCACCTTTGTGATTTTCATTGTTTCATTGTCGTTTCCCTATTATTTACCAGTTAAAAAAGATCTTGAAAATAATTACTGATTGACAAACAATTTTGTTATCTGCTTGACCACAATATTTTTCTCTCCATCAAATTGAGAAAGTTTGTAAACTATCAAAGGGTCTATCAAGGCCCTCGAGCCGTGCAACCGTACTACATGCATGTGATCCCTAAACAAAATATACACCCACCAGCACAACTTCGTAAATGCATCTTAAGATATTACCTGATATTACTATATAGATAAGGGTTCAACAAATCCTGGTGTCTTGATGTAGATTAGGTTGCAGAGAAACTCAGAATCAAAATAAAATTAATGTTCGCATGATCCTTGGCGTCTGTTTTGGATTGCAGCTTTATAACTGCATGTAGCTTTATAAACTCGAATATGCAATATTAATCCATTAGGGCATAAGTTCGGGGTGTTCTGAGATTGTAATGAAGTAGAATTAACCATAATAACTCAGAGGCTCTCGCGGAACATGGATATATTCTCCGTCCATCTGTCAGTCATTCACTTGATACTTGGTCTCAAGGGTGCACTATAACTCATACCCAGGAGGAGAGCATAAAATAAAACATATGATGTCCATTAAAACACAGCACTGCATGTCTAAAAGATTTAATCACACGTTAAAAATTTCTTCTAGCATTTGGTTATCTTGTCTAGATTTTGCACATTTGTCTATACTTCGTATTATTATTTAATATGTTGTTGCTTACAATTTGATAGTAGTATCAATGAAAAAACAACATAATAGCTGGGTGACAACTATGACATTATTCATTATAATTGGCATGGAACGACTCTTGACCATTAATTGTTCGCTATGAACTACACTGAACTTATGCCCAAAGTATAAACAGGTAAGTTTTCGCTAAAATGTCGGCGCTCAAATGTCGCCTAGTAGTTAAAATTTGTTCGTCAAAATGTCCTGCGACCGTTAACAATGTATCGAGAAAATAAAATAAAACTTTGATTTTATTTGAAAACAATTAACGTTTGTGCCCCCCTTAACCTTAAATTCTTGATCTGCTCCTGCATAGGTTCTTTCTTTACTTTTAACATCAACTGCAGATATTGCCCCTCCCTGTAGGCATCTATCGACCATTTATTTCTTCACTTATAACATCACCTGCTAATATATGACCTGCTGATAATGAACCCTTTTCACACCGTTACGGGCGTGCATACTATATAGAAAAACTATGTTTTCGTAATTCTTATAAAAAATAAAAGAAGAACTCATCTCATTCCGTATCGTATATGTATGGTTTGTTTAAATTGTAAACTTGCCCTGAATATGCCTGAAATATTTGCCACTGAAGTAAAGCCACCAGCTACCCAGCAATGAATCATTTAATCATCAGATAGACATTTTACGTATTTAGACAATGAAATCAGACTAACAATGAACAAAGAAAATGTAATAAGTATAAATAAAAACTATAATACTATAAATTGTAAACTTTATTTTGTTCTGTGCACATCGTCATTATAACTACAAAAATACATTCTCAGATTTGTTTATTATTCGTATATAAGTTGCGGATTTTTTTTTAATCAATAACTGATTATTTTTGGAACATGTCTTAATAAATAAATTTGTAGTATTTACTGTCTTCTGATTGGTTAAAAGTATTAGTTTTATTTTCAATGTTGTCAATTTTTATGGCGATACGCCCACTCTGACGTTGTGTATTCATACGCCAACATGTGTGTACGTACGTTGTTATTGTTAATATGAATAATAAAAAGTTCTTTGAGTCTTATTTTTGGTAGAAATTTATTTATAATGAATGGCAATAATTTATTTTGAATTTATTGACCCATAAAATTAATTTTTGACATTTCACATTTTACATAATCCGCTTCCGCTTCTATTATATTAAAGCAGAGACATATATGTCTCTGATTAAAGTATAATAGTTTACTATAGTCTTATCACATACAAACAAATATTAACACACTATGAAATTCAATGTACATTCATAAAATTTAGAATGCATGTGTCATTCTTATAAGAACTATTAGACACTGTTATTTACAATATTAAAACATCAGAATAAAACATAGTTTTGTTATTTAGATAAAACAACAAAAAGTGCAGTATTACCATGCACATTCAATACATGTATATACATTTGCACATAAAAAAATATCATCTCCATAAGACCATTGTAAACAATAGTAATACTATTTCGTCACATTATGGCAGGTTTCTGCTACAGAACTACAAACATTTCCATTTTTATCATCCGATAAAGTTAAAAACATATAATTATGGTGATGATTTATATCAATTAATAAAGACTGGCTTAGATCTTCATATGAATGACATGTTAACAAAACATGTTTTCATCTTCTATATTATCACAATTGAAACACGATGGTTTATCGAAATCTAGTATTTTGTAACGACCAGTTTCAATTTTAAAGGCGCAACTCCACATCTAAATTGAGCATATGTTCTGTTGTGCAATTTTAAATATTGAAAACGATTATTTGTTCATATTTTGATATCAAATGTTCTCAAATGTATTAATAGAAAATATAAAAAGATTGATTTATGGTCGAAAATGACTTAAACATTTAATATCTAATTTGTTTTTAATTTTTTGGGGTAAATAATAACATTAAAGATTATATCCCTAGTGGCGGGATTTCGTTTTCGATCTCTTTCAGAATAAAGTACACAGCAGTTATAAAAGAATATTGTTGAATGATACAAATGCATAATAACAATCCGATTGTTTGGATTTCAGCCTAATAAAATTCTTATTCTTATTCTTTTCTTAATAAGTTGACACTGAAAAAACATTGATAAACAAAACGTGTTAACAAATCCTTGAGTAAATAAAAACATTATTGGGCACACAAAATAATCATTAACTATATCTAATACATATTAAACGTACACCAAAATACAATTTTTATGACCTGTAGAAATTTTATTAAGCATATCAAATCGAGCTTGAAATGATATCAGTCCAAATAATTACTACAACCATCAATCTGGATGATTGGGAGGAGTGACCAAAATACAACCAGAACCAATCATTTACGAAACATTTTACAGATAAGCACCACCCCAATGTATTATTGATATCTTCCTGGCATGAATGTACACCTATTGTTGAGAAGAACACTAATAAACTTTGACACTGGATCAAGACATACCCACTGCACATTTACAAAAACAAGACGAAAGATTAAAGATAAATACATTTAAACATATCTGCAACTGTTCTCTTGTGCATATTCATTATTGATTATTTCATTGTGAATGTCATTTAAAGAAAGCCAGATAATCATAAAAATACAAGTACAATCAGTTCCTAAAAATTAAATAATCATGCTTTTCTCGCAACTAAACATTCGGTGTATCGCGAAAAATTACCATGAAAGAATACGTAATAGCCGACAAGTTAGGAAAATTTGAAAAGATTTCGTAAAAGAAATCGGATCAATAAACCACATGCAGTTGTCATTTGATAATCTCATTCTTTAAATTATAAAGACACAAATTTTGGAAAAAAGGAAAACCGTTTTTCATAATTGTTTAATATTCCCTTTTCGCAATAATATGGAAACACTATATAGTAATATATTTTATATTTTATTTTCAAATTGTGCCATTGCGTATTGTTCAAGGCTTTTATTATTATAAATGCTATAGATAGAAGAAGATCGGTTTTTATCAGAGTTTTTATAGTTGTTTTTTGTCTCGTCTGTTATGTATTTTTAAGAAGTAATAAACTTTAGCTACAAATTGATTTTTTGAGACGTGAATACACATTTAAATCGAAATTCTCAATCCTTTCCTCACAACTCGATGTTCTGTTGACAAACATTTATTGTTGGCAAATTGGTATGGACATTTGCTGCTTCGGCACAATAGCCAAATCATTATCTCCTTCAAGACCACGTCTCTGATGTACTTTGAAGCAAAACTGAAAAAGAGTTAAAAAAAAAATGTAATAAATGCGTAATCAAACGACAACATTTACACAATGGAGAGTATGCATTCTAAAACGATACGTAGCGTAGTGGCTAAACTGTTATGTCATTTTGTCTCTGCTGGGATGCTGTCTCATTGGTAATCCTATTTTACACAGTACAATTTTTAAAATGAAGTATTATTCATTTAATATTTATAATTGACATGTTAAAATTTCTTCGCTTTTTAAAAATTAATAAGTGCCTATTTGATTCGTGTGCCTTGGTTTTCTTTTTAATATTTTGTTTGTTTGTCAATCTTTCTAAGCAACGTCGCATTGTCTATGAATCTAATAGATATTCTTATAAAATTACCAAACCAAAACAATACATACGTAGTATTAACAGTAAACAGTTCTTTTAATTTGCAGTCTGCAAGTCCCCGTATCTGCTCTACTACTGCTGAGGTGTATGGTTTCCTGTAACGAGATTTAAAAATGATTACTGGAATAGTTATTGGAGTCGTTTTGCTACAAATATTAAGAAAGATTTAAAAAGACATGCATAGTAATATTTAAGAGCACGTAGTGCAGTATAGAAACAATTAAAACGTGTAAAAAACGTTCCTCATATATGCAAGTAAATACTAAAAAAAACCGACGAAGTTAAACAGTCTCCCAAATGAATTGATTGTTTAATTCTGTTTTTAACGCTTTTAGACTCTTTCGTGGTGTCCAGTTTTTCATTATAAGAAAACCACTGACCTTCGATCGGAGAACTGACAATCCCGGTTAGTCAACTAACATGGAAGTCGAGTTCACCAACACGGGGTTCGAACTCATAACCTCAATGTTTGACTGGTTAGTGATTCCAGTAGTAACGAATTAAGCCCCCTTTCCAAAAAGAACAAATATTTGTTTTAAAAAAAAAATTAAAACCCTGACCACATGCTCACCATCAATATATATGTACAAACAGCCAGCACAGTGAAAACTTACTTCATTTTAAACTGTTGGAGGAGTTATAATTAACTACTAGTATATGCCCATGATGAAACAGAAGGACGGACATGCAGGGATAAATAATATCAACCCCATCTTTTACTTGATGAGGCATAAAAATGACAACTTACCCTGGCAGTTTCGGATAATACAATAATTTCTGCGATAGAGTTAAACCAATATCATAGACCAGCTGAAATTAAATGAAACTTATTACGGTTAAAATGAAATTGTTTATAGAAACGAAATTATCAAAAATAAGAATAAACGCTTACGAACTAAGGCAGCACTCCTTTTGCGCCAATTACTGTTTTTCAGGGGTATCATTTGCGCCAATTTTTTTTCTTCAAATGTATCATTTGCGCCAGTTTTCGGAACTCATTTGCGCCAATTTACTTGAACACATATTGATTGTACATATTAAAGATTAATATATATTTAGAATCATTTTTGTCTTATAAATTTTATTCGATTACTCTTGTTGGTGAAAGGTGAGTATAAATAATAGGATTACCATTAAACTAAAGGTATGCATATAAACACTAAACACAAAAAAAAACTGCAGTGCTACAGCTTATACCGATGAGCAATGACTAGCTGGTCTGAGTGGAAATCGTGCACATATACATGAGACAGCCTGTACACAGTTTTATATTTTAAAGTTAATCATACTGTCGGTCCCAAGCACGGATAAAGGAGGATGGAAGTATTTTTTATTTAAATTGGCGCAATCGTATATTTTATTTTTGGCGCAAATGATACCATGTTATTTTAAAACAGGTGGCGCAATCGTAGCATTGGTGAAAAAAAGTTGTGGCGCAAAAGGACGCATTTTTGGCGCAAACGGATCTCTCCCCAAACTTAATAGTAAATTATATATTCTTTTCATCGGTGTATTGACATTTAATGGTATTCAATATGATTAATATCTTTATTTTTAATTAATATGTGAACAAACATTTTAACACCTTAATATTGATTTATTTACTTTCAAGCACTGTAAAACAAAACTAATTTTGTTCGTTTAAATACTTCAAGGAATACCAATATAAGTCTTACCTTTTCCGAGAAGACATGATAACCAAAACCGTAGGTATCATGCTCCCTTTGTTGAACTCTGTTTGGTGTTCTCAGAAATTCATGGTGTCTTTCATGGTCAACCTCATCGCTTTAAAAGACAAAATTCTAATTAAGTATATCTCCTGTAACGAGATACCCGCAACATTTATTAAATGTACCATGTTTCTTTTTAAGTATAAATATTCAGAAACATTATTTGCATTCCCTCGAGTCAAGTTCGTGCTACCAAAAAATAACACCTTTACTAAAAAGCTCCAATCTAATTAAAATTAAATCCTTTAATTGCTCCTGTTCTGATATGATGCGCGACATATCAGAACAGGAGCAATTAAAGGATTTAATTTTAATTAGATTGATCCTTGATGCGCGACATATCAGAACAGGAGCAATTAAAGGATTTAATTTTAATTAGATTGAAAAAGCTCGCAATTACCGAAGACAAGCCTAGAATGCTACATAAAAAGAAGAAACTCTCATGACGAGGAATCTTAAGAGCTAGGGTATGGTGACTAAACATTATACATCATTTGAAAAATAAATAATATCCAAAAAAATGACTAGCTTTGTTCTGTATAATGGATACATTTCTGATCAACAATTCGTTAGATTATTAAACTACACCGTTAAAAAAAGCTGATGAATAACAATAACATAAATATATAATTTAATATCTAGAGGAGTTACACAGTTACTTGAACAACTTAGATATCTATCTTCTAGAATAAGTGTTTCTAATAATGGCTTCTTTAAATCAGTTGCCATATATTATATTTTTCTTTACACTTATTAATGTTAAAAAAAAATAATGATGATTGTATGTTTTCTCGTTTGTCACTCATGGGCCATGTATAGCTTACTATACAAAAATAGAGAAAAAAAACAGTATCGAGAGCAAATTGTTCGTACTTTCAAATGAACGTACTGTTTATTTTTTTAAGTTAACAAGGAGAATAAGTCTGAGGTTAAAGTTTTCAGTAATCAATAACTTACTCAAACCTAATGGAATTTTTATTGAAAATTTGAACCGCAGCTGGTCAATGACCAAAAAACAGCATCCATATCAAAATTATTTATTTTCATTTTCAGATAATATAGATACGTATTTTCATAGTATACAGAAACGAAAAATAATGGAATACAACAGAAAACAGAATAATAACGGGCTTTGAAAAAAAGAGATAGGGCTTTAAAATATTGTCCTGTCTCTATGTACATATATGACTTGATATCATTTCAGTAAATTAAATTCTACAGAAATAAAATCTTTTACAAAAAATAATCCTACATACTTTCAAGCAAGCTAAAAATGGCCGCGATTTCGCTTTTAAGTCAAACAAGACTTCCGATTTAAAAATTGCACATAGTAAATTTTAAGATTACTCGGGTCGACAGGACAATGATCTTGATCCGTTGATAGCGGAGATTCTGTACACAACATAGCATTGATCGCCTAGGTGAAGAAACTTGAAATTGATAGTTAATAGAAAGTACAATTTATTTACAGTATATGTATGTTCACAATATACAGAAATTTGAAAATAATCAATTTAACAGAATAAAAAACGGACTCTGGAAACGAGGCAGAGGGCTAAAACTGTTTCCAAGCTCAGAGTTTCTAAGTGCCTATGAATTTTGATACCTTTTCTGAATTTCTCCAGACATGAAATTTTTAACTGAAATTCTCTAGACACAAAATCTTTTACAATTTTTTTCTCCACAAAAGTTTACATACGTTCAACCAAGCTCTTAATGCCCGCGATTTCGCGGGTGTGATCTAGTGCATGTTGAAATTAACTCCTTTCATACTTTGGCGTAACAAAAGTAAATCACGATGTTCGTGAATTTATTAACGGTAATAAAATCTACTAACCATTTTGAATCATCACATATCATGATCCCGAGTATGTGATTTAATGCAGAGTCAATCTGAAATGAAGGTATAAGATGAAAGTATACTAATCTAAAAATTAACAAATGTTTCAAATTAAGAATCATGATCTAGTTTTTGTTATTTAAAGTGATTGGGATTAATAAAGCATGTGAGAATTATCAGTATATCGATGTATTCATATGATCCTGAAATAATCAAATAAATATCTGCTTTATTTTCTGAGTACAAATAAAGTCTTCCGTTACTCACTTCCATGTTGAGAAAGCGTTAAATTGGATATTCTTTCTGGGTAACGTTTCATTTTGGGATCCTCTTCGTGGTCCGCATTTAAACCATGTCGATTTGAATTTATTTGAAAAAGTCAGCGGTACTGACTTGGATTTAACAACTAACGCAGCGTCGCTCATGAGCCATGTGTGAATTGCAGGATAAAACAAATGTACATTGTCGGCAAGCCTCTCTTTTCGTCCTGTTTTTAAAGCTTGTTCAAACTATTTTTATATTAAATTTTCCAACGATGTATAACTATTGTATATTTATTTTGAGAATTTCGTTTGATTTTTTTGTTTTGTTTTAGAATTACAATTCATTAGTCAACTTCTCAATTCTAAATGTCAGTTCATATAATCTTATGTGCTTGCAAAGGTATAACACACTTACATTAGATAACCAAACTGATTCTAAGTTGTATTGCCCTACAATAAATTAAACAAATGAAAATAAAGATATTGATATGTCAATTAAAGGTATTAGCATTGTCTAAAAATATAAAAATCGAATCAATGCAATTCATATAAAAACATGTCTAACTAGAAAATTTTGAAAGTTACCCATTAGTTTCAATGTGTATGACTGAAATAAGTTTAGCACATAAATCAAAGAAAACTAAAACAAATTATTGAACCTGAGGTCATTTTGAGAACTTGAACATTGTAATTCCATACTGGACTGAACAGACAACAGTAATTATTTTGCATTCGCATGTTTTAATTGTAGTTAAAGTCATAAGAAACCTCAAATCAAAAAAAATAATGCATATGTCTTTTATAACTCAATGGATAGTTTTCATTATAAAACTTATGTACATATACTTTTTTTGAAGAAAATTCTTTAATTTATTCATATTTAGAAGAAGTTTACTTTATTTTAATTGCTTGCTTCTAGCAAGCAATTCCCCCGACATATTTTTCGTATGCAAAGTGACCTCAGTGTGACCCACCTCGTAAAAATCCGGTGATCACAATACGCATGAATGTTCTTAAAATAAACTATTATCTGAATTTACATGTTAAACACGTGCTCAATTTCCATGCTTTTTGTTGATTTTATGTCGATTGTTGACAAACAGGTGACAATCGTTAAACTTCGGATTCAAAACACGAACTTTAATTACCTGCCATATTTTCACACCAACACTGGCCGATTGAAAAAAAATTGACGATTATACGAAATTTACACGAAGAAAATGAGAAATTCGTGCACAGAAGACTAAGTTTATGATGTTTGTATGCATTGGTTGAAGAATTGGAAGAACATTATTTTTCACCGGTCACTCGTTTCTTATGACTTTAAGACAAATTACAGAATCAAAACCAAATTGAACAGTTAACCGTTGAATAGTGTGAAGGACCTTGTGCATCTAAGTCTATTCGATAAGAATTTATGAAACTAAGCTTTTTGAAAAGCTAATATCTGTTTTCTAAGGTTTAGTCTTTATGAATCTATCTCATGTTTAATCTCAGATTAAAAACATCAAATATTATACATATAATAATTAGTTGTTGTTCAGAATATTCAATGGTCAGTAAGTTGTAAATGAGGTCTTGATTGGGTTTTGATTGATTCATATATCAAATAAGAATTAGGCTTCTTCAAGTGCTTTTTGTGTACTTCTGTTATGTTTTTGACAAATAGAAAGACAGCAAAAGATCAATTATTAACTTAATATTGACATTTAATAGACCTCCGCAGAAAAAAGGGCTGTTCAAATCCCCTCGACCTTCGAGCATAATTATATTACCTTCATCTATTTCTTCTTCTTCATTGTTTCCAACTTCCGTGTCATCTGGACTGTCTTTATTAAGCTGTAAAAAGATAACGTACGAAGTTGATCTTGAACTTATTTTTGTATATATTCATATTTCTACTTAATCGTAGGGGAAACAAAATATGAAACAACTCCATACATGTACTTTGAACCTACTCATCATTTAGTGTTGGATGCAAACACTGGTCCACGCCCACCATGTGTTTTTGATAAATATATTTACAAAGCACCGCACATTACTGCACCAATTGTTTTAAAATATATTGTATCCAAACAGTTCTATTTGAATTCACTCACCCATGTCACCTGCGTAACGTCTATTTCAGAAATCTCTGGCGTATCTGAAACAAACACAAAAGTACATTTTTTTTTCTTTTCTCCAATTCATTTTATTATACTTAAACATTTAAAAGTTGAAAACTGTAGTTATTAAGGGGCAACCGGTGAAATTAAATATCAATTTTGTCCGCTTTCTCCAATTTGATTACATAAAAGCCCATAAAACAAATATTTTTTGACCTACTGTAATAAATCTCTTCAAATGTATTTTGCATGCACTTCAAAGCATAATAAAATGTATATAAGAAGAAATAAACTTCGAATCAAATTGAAGACATAGTTTACATATTTCCTAACCTTTCGTTAGAACGGTATATTTTAGAAAACTACCGTTAGCTGGAAGCCGGCTGAAGGTGTGGATGGAGTGCGACTGTCTCGGTGATTACCGTCTCCGAGGAGACGATATTAATAATTTGAACGATGGGCAGTCATTGCGTGAATGCTTCTTACTACCTGATTGGAAGATATTACGAGACGTGAATAATCAAAGTTTATTGATTGCTTAGGACAATCCAAACCTAGTTAATGTCCTTCAATCCCGTAGAGTATCGGATTTGTCCTCTCTATTCTAGCAATTAGAGTTTGCCTGGTCATTAATCATGCATATTCATGATATTGGTACACAGGTAACTTTTATCTATAAATAGCTGAATCTTCTGGAGTTTCGTAAACAACAATGTTAAACGATATGTAACTACTTCATAACGTGTGACCTCACGTGTGTGGTAAAATTTGTTGATTGATGCACGTGGATTTTCTAAATGAATTAATCTACAAAGCGAGAACACTTTCCATTTTCATCAGCTAAGAGACGGCTAGTCCTTTTTTGAAAGGCTAATACTTGTTTTTGTAGTTATTGATAAGTCCATAGTTATGGGGCGAAATTTCATCGAGGTTTCATATCTATGGATAGTATAATTGATCAAAAACACTTTCTCATTTTAAATTGTGAAAATTAGTATGCGTGACAAATTGATGAGTCAACTTTTGTTGCTTCTATTGAGTCTGACACATTTTAGATCATAAAAATATGACAACTGAGAAATTTATGCACGATTTAAATACAAAATTCGACCACAGTAATACTAAATGAGGCTAGAAATGAATGTGCTACGAAATTTTTCTTACGTCAATAATATACCTACATGATATATACCTACCAAATAAAACACAAACATTCGGATTTACTTTTCGATATGTCTCTCACCCTACATCTCCCTTATCTCGTGTGATAGCCATTCGTAGTCATTGGTTGTTTGGCTTGATATACATTTGTAAATTACTGTAAAACACCTTTTCATTTATTTTACTTATACACAGTTCCATTAATTTGAAGACAATATCTGTGTACAGTATGGATTTCAAATACTAGTATATTACCTTTTGAACTGTCCTCTTCGTCATTTTGCGTATGTTCATCCTCATCTGTATTTCTACTATTGTCTTCCACAGACTAATTGTAAAACAGTTGAAATTAATAACGTTTTTTTGTATATATACATAAAGCGATATGCGGTTCACTCTTATAAAGCATGAAAAAAATCATAACTACTATAACAAATCAATTCTAATAAAGAAAAATACTCGAGATTTTGAATGAAAGCTTGGAAGTGTTTAACCCAAGTTGCGACGAAGCTATGACGTTTTAAACCCTTATGCCTACAGTTGAACTTCATATTTATATAAATAAAGACGATCTCTTTGAAAGTTTAACTAAACTCGTTTTATGGAGAAATACAACCCGAACATTTTTTTGTTATCATTGCAAGAAATGCATAGATAGCGGAGACTATTGCTAAGTCATTTTATACTGATGTATTTAAAAATCAGTCAACGGTTCAATATGTCGAAATTTAAATTACATTTTTGGGGAAACATGTACAATTCCTGCTAGCAGGTTAAATACAAACTCCCTGTCCTTATATAACAGCTATTGTAAAATTGTCTTGTTTTCTTTTTGAAAATGAAATTTTTAATTTTATTGAATTGTCTTCTATTCTGTTGGTTTTTTTTTAACAATTACCAATATTTTGGTAAGTGTTACGTGGCAAATTATAAAATATATGAATGATTGACACTTACATTAGCTGGCAATCTCTTGGCATTCTTCTTATGGTCTAATTCATACCAAAAACTCGTCCTTCTTTTCTGTGAAGCATACATTAGAAATAATAATCCTTTTATAAATAAATAGTTTCGACATATTTATTTTCTTTATAATTTGTTCTTTTTGAGAATTAACACACACACACTGTGTTTTTATATCAAAGCCTTTGCTTTCAAATGTCTATAGTCAACGAATGAAATAATGTATATTTATCAATATAATTAATTATTAAAAAAAAACTATTGTAAAGTTCAGGTTATTTTTTCTGTGTTAAATGATACAGGTATGGCTCTTTAAATTCGTCAAATGTAATATCATGCAGTTGCTTGCGCAAACATTTTATACCTATCAAAATTCGAATTTACGTAAAAAAGTAAAAGTAGTTCGCCCGTAATTAATTCATTTGTTCTAAACATGTTCTATTCATTTACCTTTGGTGGTTTCTTCCTTAATCCGTAATTTCGTTTCACCTGCAATATAGACAGTTCGTTAATTATATACTCTCATGTATTTAATTCATTGGCCTAGTTTTCAAAGTGTCTTATTACTGAGACATGTCTTATGATAGTCTCAACAGATATGTTTGCGAAAGAGTTCCAAGTTGGATATATCATAACTTGTGTCGTAAACATAAGACACATCGCGACATGACTTATTATGATAGTCAGACGTCTTATGATTATCAACTATTTTTTTTAACTGTCATGTATTATTTCATTAAGGAATGACTGTAATATTTTTTCTGTCTATGAAGAAATAAAAAAATTGGTGCACACTGAATAACGCGCGTATGATCCAAATCAAGTACACCTTTTAGGGTGCGCTCGACTTAAGTGACTCAGCATGGGGTGTTTTTGGAATTTACAGATTGCTTAAAACTTTTTGAACAGAGGCGGATTTAGGGGGCAGGGGGCCCGGGCCCCCCCTTTTCTGGGAAAAAATTGGTTTCTTAAATAGGGAATCACTGAAGCATGACAGGAGCGGGCTCCCCCTAGGCAGTCAGTGGGCCCCCACTTATGAAAATTTCTAGATTCGCCACTGTTGTAAACAATAAATGCTAGCACATCATAGAAAAGCAAGTGAGTTATCTTTGTTTAAAATTTTATAACAAAAACCTCTGTATTAAAGGCTGTGGATTTTCTTTTAAAATCTTGGTTTACTTGCCACAAAGCCCTTTTTTTCTATCAAATACAATGAAACAGTAAAAAACCATGCTTTACATCAAGTTCCCCCTTAGTATATATACACAATGGTCTATCTATACTTTTCATTATATTTGTTGTTTTGATACTGTTGCAGTTTGAAAAGTTCGTACAAAAATGGCCACAGAAGGGGTCATAAACCTTAACCTCATTCTGAATTATCTCCTCTCCAGTTTCTTCTACATCAGTGCTTTCTATGTTTTCGTCTGTTCCAATTTGACAAGTGTCCTTCTGTAAAATATTTTAAAACAAACATGTCGTAACTTAATTGTAACCGAAAATCAAGTTATGATTTTTTTCTAAACTTATTTATTATGTAAGAAATTGGAAACAACACGTTTAATAATTTCACATGTCCGAACCGCTTTTCTGGATTTACCGTTGTTAAAGTGTCCAACAACAGTTATGAAATATTTTTTTTGTCGTACCGGTTTCTCCATGTTTTCCGAAATTTGAATTCTTTAAATGTACGCACTGTCAATGCGTTCACATCCCTATAAGATTACTGAAAATCGTATTTAATTACTATAATTACACTTTTTTTTATAGGATCATGAAATCAAGATTTCTTTCAAGTTTTTCTTTTATTTACCTGTGCACTTTATTGTAGATGCTCGTGGCATCATGAATGTTACACTTCATTGGGAAATGAATATTGATTTCACATTGACACACGATTGCCAATAGCCAATAAAAATAATGTATTATAATGGAACATACAAGTATTGTAGCTATATCACAATGAACTTTAGTCTAAATATCGTAAGCGTAGCTAGTAACTAAATCCGTTTGTGTCTTATTATTCTTTTTTATAATAAATCATTGTAAATGATCTGACTTTTGAAATTACATTATATATAAGGCATGAAAAAATGGGGAGAAAGTCAACTTCTTTCAGTGATGTTAAATGTATATGTATTCTAAATTCTAAAGATGTGAACGAGATGTAGGTATATTTGAACATCGTTTCATTTGATTTTCTTCTTGTCCTCGAATACAATAAAAGTAACACTATTGACTTTGACTTGCCGGCCTTACTAGTTTTACACGTTTTTGCCTGTATTGTTTGTGTGTGTAGATAGATAGAATGAAATATGGCCCTGTAAACGAAGCATGGATGAAGGATCTGTGTTTCGATCAGATCTAACTTTACATATGTGGTTAATGTTTGAGTTGACTAACAAATCAGTATTAGGAGGATATTCTATAGTAGCATCCGTCCAGCGCAATTGTTTTTGATTATATTTTACCTGCACAATGTAAACGGCTCCAGGGTGAAAACAATGGCTCCTTACTAGTTGGCATACATCGCTAGATGACAGTGTTCTCATTGCTTTCACTTTCGGGTCTATAAGAGTAAAGTTACTGTCAATAATGGGGATCGAAATCCAATGGGCTTCATTAAATTTTCTGATAATCAATCCTTTAATTTCATTGAAGGACATGAGATTGTCTAGGATTTCATTGTCTTCTGTGGCAGAAAGGACATCGTGCTGCAGTCTTGTGGTTGAATATGACCGCCTTTCGATTGTTTTGATGATGACCTCTCCACTATAAAATCCCTCTCTGTCACGAAGTGCCGGTATCAGGAAAGTTAGAGGAACCAAAGGATCTCCAGCCATATTCAACCACAGTTCATCTGCTATATGATCCATATCAGCAATCAGAACAGGAAATATGCCGTCAGCGGTCGAACCAATGATATTATTAACAGCACACAATCCACAGTAGTTGGTATTTCCCTGCCATTGTATGAAATGTCCACCTACAAAAACGCTAGCTACTTCTGACAGTCTTCTCTCCGACGGACATTTAAACAGAACGTTAGTAACATAGTCCATGTTTAGTGACATAGCACGTCTTTCTTCATCAGAGAGATTGTCCCAGGTGTTTGTGAGCTCTCTTATTTTCTCCTCAAAAGTTGACAGCATTAAAGAGGAAAAGGTTGAATAATTCTCCCTGGCTGACGAGTTGAGGGCGCTTTGTATTTGCGACAGCTCATTCAAATGCAAAGGTACTACGTCAGATGACCTGTCAGAAACACAAGCAGCTTTGGGGGAAGTATGCTGTGTGATGATATCAGATTGCTGGTCAACAGTTCCTGAACCATGATCTGGCATTTCCATACTTCCAACAGTTGATGTCTGTATACCATTGATCTCGTCTCCAAAGTGCTGACATAACTGGCCTAACTGGTTGAAAGACATATCTGCTGGAAATAACTTACTCTGTTGCTTTTTGATTATGTTGTTAGATTTCTCATTGTGGAACTGTAATATTAGGCGACAGACGAAAACATGAACAGCTGGTGACATCTCGTTAATAAAGTAAAGATCTCTTCTCATGCTGTTGAAAAACTGCTCAACAACTTGGGAGTTGGTGATGGATCCTAATTTTTCCACTAGAGATACTTTTCTAAGAGTTTCATTGACATCTTTTGTGTTATCTTCGTGGAACCAGTCGAATAGGCTATAGTGTTCCGATGACCCAGATGTTGGATTTTTTTCATTGCTTATTAACTGGTTGAATGTTGTTTCTGGACCTATCTCATTAAGACATCCCAATTCCCAAGTATACATTCCACTTTTAGCCTTTTCTATGTTATCGACAGTGTTTTCTGCCACACGTCCCTCAAATGGATAAAACATGCGGGTGATTTTATTTCCACTGGCAGCTACCCTATTGGCTATATCACAGATCAAGATGTTTGGTCGGTGTTTGAATGATCTCATCAAATCGACGAAATCTCTTGGACTTTCACCTCTGAGGAGACTCTTTGCTGCGTAAACCACCGAATGAGGACAGGCAGCAATAAGCCATCCACCTGAATTTAGAAAAATAAATTTATTTTTCATTTTTGCAATGAACCGATCCCTTTTCAACTGTGTTTGCTGTTGTATATCATAACTGTTTTTTGCCTTTTTTCATGAATATCCTAATTGTTTTTCATTTGTTGTTTTGTATAGACATCAGGTCGTGATATGGTTTTCGATGTATAACATTTGAATTCATTGCCATTACATCAGTATGCAAACCATAACATAAGTGTGCAGATCATTTCATTTGCGCTAGAAAGGACTACGTTTGCATTGTTGGATATTCGCCTCATTTGCATTCATAACAAATCTTCATGTTTTATGTTAGTAATAATATTGTTTGTGATACAACATAATTTCAATTTGATTTTTATAAATCTTCAAATCAAATTAAAAGAATAAGGTCTACAGATGACAGGTTTCAAATCAAACTATCATTCGCGTATAACAGACTATTTTATCTCCTTCTTTTCGTATTGTTATATAAACTCAGTTTTTTGGCATCTTATTCTACCACCCCATAGTGATACCCATAAAATGTCAATGTGAGCATTGTCGCTATTGTCTTTCATTCTCGTAATCATTCGTCAATAATTTACTCTATGGATTTTATGAATGACGTTGAGCATGTTGGAATTTTCCAGACATTAATGCATCCCTTGAATCAGTTGGACCGAGAACCAGTTATTTGATGATGCATTTACACAGTTTTAAACCAAAAAAATCCTACTCTATATTAGCTTCAGACCTACTAGTTTGTTTAATAATCTCATTCCCTTACTTAACATTTCATAAATAAAACGTCAATAAATATTTTTGGAAAATGTATGAAAGAAATGTAAGTTAAATATACTGTCCACACTAAGGTCTATGAAAATCTAATATAATACATGTACATCAAATTCGTTACCAATTCCATTTCATATTTTGTGGAGGTCTTGAACATACTTTCTTTTGTTTGCACAAACTCGTGTGATATTGTGCAACTGTATAACATGTCACCACTGTACACCAAGTCGTAAAGTTACACTTGCAGAGCATATGTACAGAGTCAACATTCAGACGGAATGACTGCGATTTCTATTATTTGCCATAATTCCCCTCATGTTTTTGGTCATATTATTACAGCTGACTATGAGGTATGTTGTTTGCTCATTGTTGAAGGCTGTACGGTGACCCGTATTTGTTATTGTGTAAAGTAATTTCTGTGTCATTTGGGTCTCTTGTGGAGAGTTGTCTTTGACAATCGTACCACATCTTCTTTTCATATTTAATGTCAAAGAATTTTTGGCCGACTGATTCCCATTTTTCTTGCAAAAATAAGATTGAACCACTTTCTACTCGTTTAATTTTATTCTGTTATATATTTAAATAACACACAGCAAATTAACATTTTAAAATGCTAAGATTTCCATAATGTATTGAAACTTACCAGATGTGCCAAAGATTTTTTCGTATGCCCTGTCATATTCAGTCTGTTTTATTGAATGTTCACGAAGTCTGATTGTTAGATCCATCATTGAACCGTTGTCTGGTATACCTAGTTCTTTGCAGAAACGTCGAACTCTCGAAACCTGAAACAAAATGAGATTTTATGAATGACGCTTGTAACTACATATATTTAACATAAAACGTTCCATAACGGTATTTAGGTGGTTTGGGTGTGTACATCCACCTTGGATTTTAAAATATAGGATAACACTGCAAATTTATATTAGTATGTATTTTTAAATGTGTGTGTACGAATATTCATCTTTAAAAAGAAAATCATGAGTGTTATCGTATCAATGGATTATTTAAAAACAACGAATATTTTTGTTTAATAAATATTTTTGTCCAAGCGTGACAGATAAGGGGAGATAACTCGTATAAGGTAACTTCTATAAATGAGTGTTCTGTGGATCTACCTTTAACAATATAGCAAGCAAAGGAGTCCGCTGACGGTACCCCATTTGTTCTTTTTCTTATCTAAAAGCATATTATTAATAATAGGATCTAGCTATCTGTTTATATTTTATCTTTAAATTCTATTGTGTATTTTTTTATCACACATTTATCATACAAAATTGGGTTTTCCATACATAAAAGAGGGACAGTCAAAGTCATAATTTATACAAAATCAGACAATTTTGAAAAATACCGGATTACTCTCTTTCACACGAAAATTTCACTCATGTATTTCATAAATAAATCATATTAACTGAATCTACAAAATATTCACGAAGTAGTGATCGAAGAGGGTTGTCCAGCTAGAAAGAGTATCCTTTCAATCTAACAGTTTCGTATATGGATCAAGGTAAAATTGAAAAAGGAAATGGGGAACTATTTATATTTTCATAGTTTGAATACGCGAAAGTTTTTTGTATTTCCTTGTTTCATCATATTTTGTACATTGTTCCCGAGATATTATTGGAGATGGTTTTTTTTCACATTTTAGTCGTTACATGCAATTCTCCTTCAAAACTATTATTTGATTCGATTTACGAAATATATAATTTGAAATTGAAGCTATATGAGAGTATATTATAATTTCTTACATAAACAAATTATGAGTTATCTTAAAATAACAAACAATATAAGTGGATTCAAATGACATTCAGAACTCTACCTTTCCATTGTGTTAATGAAGTAAATATACACATGCATACACCGAAACCTTTACCCTGAAAACTCTTAGTAGATGAGAAAGAGGGCAGATCTACTAAGAGTTTTCAAATATTATCATATTTTCAGGGTAGAGGTTTCGGTGTATGTGTATATTTACTATATCTGTTATATGACTCTCAAAAACTACGTGTACCTTTTCATCTCTTAAATTTTTGATAATTTCGTCAGGAACTGGTTCAGTCTCGTCTGGAATGTGAAGCCTCTTTGAACATTTAAAACTTTCTGTATTGAAGACATGGTTGCTACGCCTTGATTCATTTCCAATCCAAGGTGCCCAAAATTCGTAGTTTGGCACTATCTCATTAAGTCGCTTTCCTGAAACATGTCAACAAGTGAATAAGTGCCGGGATGTGTCGTCCGCAAACAATATGTAACTGTCCTAAATCTGAGCCTGTAATTAAGTAGTTTTCGCTTGACGCTGTATGTAATGTATCACATTGTGTTATTGCTTTTTTTTAAAATTAATCAGGCTGTAAGTTTTCTCTGTTGAATTATTTAACATTTAGTTTTTCGTTTTAGGCCCATGTGTTCTTGTTTTCATAGCTTTGCATTTGTCTTTTATAGCTGACTATACATATAGTCGATAGAGTCTAGGTGTTTGAGTGGTCTAGCGCGCCAGATATAGCGAAAGGCGATTTAGTGCCACGTATCTCAGTAGCACTGGTTCGAAATCCGGGTCACATGTCTCAGTAGTACGAGTTTTAATCCCGGCCGGGGTGAACAAATATTCAGCAAATTTAGATATCTATTTAACATTGTTGGGCTGTTATTTAGACAAATTAGACGGTATTTACGATATGGTATTTGCTCATTGTTGAAGTCCTTACGGCGACCTATAGTTGTTTATTTCAGTTTTATTTGATCTCTTCTGAATAGTTGTCTCATTAGCAATAATATCAAATATGTGGTTTTTTTTTTTAAATAATCTTTAATGCCATATAAACAAGTGAAACCTTTGTACTTGTTAACTATGGTCTGGGTTTTTCTCAGCGTTACAGGCTAAACATTATAACATTATTATATATCTGCTAACATATGTCAGTTGTTTTTATGTTGAGAGTTGTCTTGTTGACTATCATACCACATTTTTTTCACATTAATTCACATTGTTCATTGTTTACACAATTTTGTTAATTATATAAGTGACAGTTTTTATGCAATTGGCTGCATTCCTGCACTAGCTTGCCTAGTTGCCTTATCGTTGTAAATTTACGATTTAACAAGCGAAAATGTTTACCATGTCTAATTCCAGGACTTATTAACTCTTGTTCCACTTTCTTCCAAAATGAATCCATATCAACTGTTTCTGGTAATTCTGTAAAATCTGCCGGTGCAGCCATATCTGAAACTGTACAAGACATGATATTGCAATCAATCGTTAAATTATTGCTACTGCAAGTCAGGCGAAGCTGAGCGAAATTAATTTCTTATTTTGTAATAACAGAGACATCTATCATAAACCAGAAGACCTCATTTTGGGTTTTGCTTCTCTTCTTTCCACAATAAATTAATCATCATGCCTCTGTGTCCTATGGGAACAGTGCATAATCGCATTTGTCATCCATTCATATGATTATTCAGATTGAGTTATTAATATGGGTGAAAAACGAGAAAAAGACGTCCGGATATATTTCCGTCACTGGGCGAAATTTTAAGTCAGATTAGACTTCCGTTTTCCGTTATTCTGTATACTTTGAACATACATTAATACTACGAATACAGTGTATTTTCTGTCTTATATCCGTCATTTGACAAAATTTAAGTCAGATTAGACCTCCGGTTTGCGTTTTTCTTTTTACTTTGAAACAAATACATATACTACGAATAAAGTGTATTTTCTGTCTGATATCATTTTCAAGTTTACTATCCACGGCAGTCACAGGGTTTATTCCATTTAATAGGGAGGGTCTGAATAATATATCAATGACCGCTATGAATCAATTATTAAACTGAGAATTGACTGGAAAAAGAAAATACACTTTCAGGACGTCTGGAACGGGTGTTTTTAAGATCGAAAATTCAGGTCCCCTAAATCTGCCTCTGCCCCGACTCCCTTTAATGAATGTTCATAATATACAAATAAGCGCTAATTATGCATGTCTCTTTAAAATTAAAAGAGAACAAAAAAAAAAAAAAGGATTTTTTTGTGGAAAAAGGAGGAGCCGGGCTAGAAAAATAATTATCCTGTCCCAAATTACCTATGACTTTTGATACCTTTTCTGAAACTCTCAAGTCACTATCCATTTAGTTATAAAAAAACATGTGCATATTTTTTTATAATTTGAGGTTTCTTATGACTTTAAGCATCTTTCATTTGTGTATGAGTTCATGAATAAATACACATGTATTAATATTATTGACGTTTTGTTTTGCCCTTGCTTTCTGAAATCTTATAATATTATATAAAATATTTCTGAATGAACATGCCCAAATCAATTTGTCAACTGAATGGTTTCTTTAAGGCTTTTGCAAGTGAATTCAAACAGCATTATGATAGTAAGGCGGGAAACCAAAAACGTTATTTTGTTCTTAAATATTTTACTATACCTGACTTATTCTTGTTTTATATCGAGATCATTGTCGGAGATCGTACAGTAATTTTCATTTAAGAAATATTGTGTGTAATGATATTGCGTAATGATACGGTCGTAAGCTAGTTATTATAATTATTCATAATTACATAATGTTTACATAAAGGGTAGAATTTATTCTTCGAACCACATGCATTAAAACGATAATGACGCGACTTAGTGGTCACAATTACATCTTATATTGATAACTTATACTATACCGACCTGCATGTCGAAAACAAGTCTTTCGTATCCCGTCCATCACAAGCGTTGTCGGATAGAAGCCACACAGGTAGCAGTAGAAAGAATATGAATGATCAGTTAGCGCTTCAAACATCAAATAAGCATTTGTGAGCTCATGAAGCCTCAGATTTTCGTCTAGTGTATCTGCAAGCATGTTTATTGTTCTACTAATTGCCACATGATTCTAAAAGAAGAGTAAACATTTCCTTATTACAAAAATTCTAATAAAACTTTACGTTTTGTTATCTATTATCTAAATAGAAAGCAGCAAAATAAGCCGACTAAATAATTATATTACACCCGGGTCGATGTGCCCGACAGAGAATCAAATAATAAACAATCTATCATTGCCAATTTTCGGCTAAAAGGTCTCCACTGAACATTTGAAGGTCCCTTTTTAAATTGGATACTTTGATTACATTAAATTACATTAAATATATTTCTCGGCTTATAGTATAGATGTTCCACATCCAATAAGTTCTTTTTGCTAGTTCGCTGAGTGCTATCTAAGAACTCAAAATATAATTGTGAACAGCAATACGAAAGAAATGAAATAAACTGTTTTTGGAGTCTATAAAATGCTTAGGAAGTTTTATATCTGAATCATTGGGTTTGATGCCCGCAACATTCTGTAATCTGCATGTCTGTTCTTAGTCTGGAATCTGTTAATACAGTTGTTGTCGTTATGATCTTTATTTCATATTTGTTTTTCGTCTTCTCTTTTGTACATATAAATCTGATTTTTCTCGTTTGGATTATTAATTTTAAATTCATTTCGGAACATTTTATAGCTTACTTTAAGGTTTTGGTTTTTGTTCATTGATGATGGTCGCAAACGTTAATTACAACTAACATTGTTTGAATGTGGAAATATATCTGTAACTATATAATACCTGTAATCCAGCTCTGATTAGATGACAAGCGTCAAGCCCAATGAATGTTGAATCGTCGTAATTGTGAAGACCATCACTCCATTCTTGATACCTATACACCATTCCGCATTTAGAACATACTTTATTGTAAACAGAAATATCTGAAATGTGTAATAGATCAAATTAATTTTCCTGAGTGCAATGCATTTTACACAAGTACTGGTAATAGTTGACTATGTATAAATAGTGTATAAACTTTTATAATATCAATAAATAGCAGAACATTCGAAGTTTAAATAACAATACAAAAGATTCAAAAGCAAAAGTTTTATAATAACTGCCACTTGTATACGGATAGTTAGCTACGGGCATGACATATGACTGACAGAGGATGGCTACAGAAGTTAGTTGAAATGGTTAAGATTGTGTGCTATTAGAATAAGACTTAAGTAAACATTCATTTGTTTCTCAATAAAAAAAAACAATTACCGTGTATGACTTTGTTTTTCAGTACTGCTTTGCCATGTCTATTCACCAAAACAACTCGGGTCAACTTCTCTTTGCATTGAACGCAAACTTTCTCCGATGGAATGATCTCTTTTAAGTCATCAAGTTGAGGAATTTCTGCACCTTTTGTAACTGGGTACCTTTTATGTCTTCCAATATAATCAAGTTTTCTTCTTTCTATTTGTTCATCTTCGTTATTATGTATAATATTCTCGCTTTCGTTTTCCTCACTGTCACTTATATCATTAATTTCCGATGTTAACATGTTCTCTTGGTATAAGTGCCATTTGGTAGCTGTTTTGTGAGAACATGTCCTCTTTCCTGAAGAACAGCGACATGATAAGGTCTTTTTAACGGTATCAAATGTCACAATTGTTCTCTTTAATAATGACCAATATCTTCTTCTATCGGCATATACAGAAAAAAATAAACATTTAGAAGTCGAGTGTTGGTTCCTTAAAAAAACAAAGAAAGGGACATGTTCTAGTGCAGCTTGATGTTGTAGCTGTTGCACCATATGGCCTTGGTCTTGTGTCAGTATCTTTTCATCCACCATATTTTCTAGTGAAACGGCGTTTAAAACTTCTTCATACTGCTGTATCGCATAGTGACTTGATCGAGCATGAGGACATTCAAATGAATAGTTGCGACCACGCTTCGCTATCTGTTGGGCTTCTATACATTTGTTGTCCTCACAAAATATACCGGCACCAGGTCCACTTGTTATTTTGGCCACATGGACAGGATTGAAGGGGCCTGAAATGTTTTTTGAAGAAGCAAATACCCCATTACATATATCAACCATTACAGTGTGATGATGTCTGGTTTGGTTAATGTCATCGTTTTTATCCATATGCAACTTAAGATGACTTTTAAACCATCTTTTTGATACTATCTTTTTACATATTTGG
Source organism: Mytilus edulis (assembly GCF_963676685.1). Lineage (NCBI taxonomy): Eukaryota > Metazoa > Mollusca > Bivalvia > Mytilida > Mytilidae > Mytilus > Mytilus edulis. The sequence continues at coordinate 13,209,006 of NC_092345.1, forward strand.
CATTTCTTCGTGATTGACGTTTCTTTTGGTGTTTGGTTTCTTGAAGGTTCTTGGTCGAATGTGCTGAAAATTGAATATAAATTAAGTACAGAATAGGTAACAAATCAAGAACACAGCGGTAAATGACTTACTACGTTCATTCGAACACTCTCTGCAATTATGATTTTTAGCATTGTATATATATATGAGTTTAATTAAATTTGCATGAGGTAAACTTGAGTAGGATAGCAGAAACGAAACCGGGACGGAAAGAAAGATGGTAAGACGATGAATGGTATCACTTAATGTCCCCGTCGTCTACATTGGGACATACAAACTAAATTGGTTTTCATATTATAGAACTAACATGCAAGACATTATAGTAAATGGACCACCATTGGATCATGATTGATAGGAGGGCGATAAGGACAGAATGTATGATTTTTTTTTTATTGAAAAACTATTCTTTACAGGTACTATATGCTTGCTTATTTATTTTTCCGGTTCTTACCAAGACAACATAATTATTCACATTCAAAATTCGTCTATACCAACACCAAAAAACAATCACATTTACCACAAATATTAATAAAAATCACGAGTTCAAATTGTTGGTTTTTGTTTGTCGATTTATAAACGTTCGGTGGAAAATATTCAATGCATGTTCAGGACGACAAGAGTTTAAAAGTTGGGTATATAATGTAAAAATAAGGAGACGTGGTATGATTGTATATGAGACAACTATCCAGTGATAAAGAATAAATTGGATGTACGCAATTATAGGTTTGAATAAATATACAATACCCCCCCCTTTTGAGAAAAAAAACCCATACCATATACTAGTATATACGATATCACAGTAGCATGGGTTCGAATCCCGGCGAGGGAAGAACCAAAAATTTGCGAAGGCAAATTTACAGATCTAACATTGTTGGGTTGATGTTTAGACGACTAGTATATATATATATATATATAGTCGACCGTAAAGTGCCCCGATCCAATGACATCCATATAACTATACAGGCCGCTGACAAGGACGTGAAAATGTTGTGGGTTTAAACATTTTTGTGTTAACCCTCCCTCTTGAAAACCTTGTACAAATATGACTTCTTTTTTTTTTTAAATATATACAAAAATAAGTTCGTTTCATTACTTTATTTTTTTGTTATAGATAGACAAGATCATTGGCCAGTACTAAGACTTGTACAGTTTAAGATTATTCATGAAAATCGAGTTGTCAAAGCTAAAAATGGTATTTGTTTAGCCACATGCTTGAACACAATTTTTCGATACGTGTGCATAGATATTATCAATGATTTTTCTACTTTTATATATATATGTCTGAAAGTTAGAAATTAGATTATTCTACTAACAAATTTTTGTCCGTCCCTCAGCGGGATTCGAACTCACACCTTCGATACACTAAATCACCAACCGCTTAGCATCATGTCCAGCGCTCTAGATCACTCGACCACATCCGCTATAAAATATATCTTCAATAGTCGTAGTGTTATCTTGTCACGGAAGGCGAATCTAGAGATAGACATATAAGACATGTGTTTTAAGCGCGTGGAGATATATATAACGACAAATCATTTTCACATTATTGAATTATGTCATAAACAAAAATATTTTTATCAGTATTCATTGCAGAGATTTATTTATAACAAACGATAAGGAATGTTTGTTTGCACTAGTTAATATTCGCGTATTTATCATGTTTATAGATCGGTTATATACAAACCGCAAACGAAAGTTAAGTGTGCAAATTTAGGCGATAGCAATACATCGGAATGCCCTCGCGGTCATCGCAATTCAATAATGATGCAGTACCATGATTAAAAGTAGAACAAAGGGGTAAACTGAATTATTTGACTTATATCTCTGAAACTAAACGAAAATTATATAATGCATGGTTGTCTATTTCATGCATTATTTTTTTTTTAAATATCAGGTGAGCGACACAGGCTTTATTTGATTTTCTACATACCAATAATTATGCTCATCAAATGCTTCGGCTACATGGTCGTTTTTTTTGCCTACATGGTCTTCTTTGTCGCCTACATGTTCTTCTTTGTCGCCTACATGGTCGTCTTCATCACCTACGTGTTCGTCTTTGTCGTCTTCATGGTCATCTTTTTCGGCTACATTGTCGCCTGTTCCTATGTCTATATCTGCAACATAGTCGCACTGTTCGGAAACCTGATGGTCTGCTACTGTTACATTATCGTCTGTTACAGCACATCGCCTAAAATGTCTTTCTGCTGTGTCTTTTCTTGATATTATTAGATCACATATAGAACAGTGGTAGTGTCCAGTTTGTTCGTTTGAGCACTGCTCAAGGTGGCATTTAACCGCATATTTACCTGAAAATTTAGATGTTATAATAACAAGTATATTCTGAGAAGAAAACAAATCAGGACGCCCAAGTTGCTTTTGAAGATACGAGAATATAAGAAAATTTCGTTACATTGTAATATAAATAAATTTGGTGTATTTACTGTCTTCTGATTGGTTAAAAGTATTAGTTTTATTTTCAATGTTATCAATTTTTATGGAGACACGCCCATTCTGATGTTGTGTATTCATACGCCAACATGTGTGTATGTTGTTATTGTTTTAATATAAATAGTATTAAAAGTTCTTTGAGCCTATTTTTTCATAGAAATTTATTTATAATGAATGGCAATAATTTATTTTGAAAATAAATGAAAGCCATTCATAAAGTAAAAAAAAAATGAGAAACATATAAGAAATGATCTATTCTAAATAAGAATATGGAATATTTTTACCAACATTGCTTTTTTCATATAAACTAAAACATAACTCAAAATATATTGGTATATAGTTATATGAACACTTGTGTGCTCATACGTCCCATCGATACTTAAATTGTTTGCTTGCATAAGACAGTGTTGTCTCGGGCTGTTGATTGCGTATTAACGCTGGTTTTTACCATCTTTCAGTAAAACTGTGCAGACTGTTATCAGGGCTCTTTTTTTTTTATTTGTTAGCTAGTTTAAAACCTTTTGTTACATAGTTGTGACTAATTGTTTCTCTTAAGTTCAAAATTTTGGGTTGGAATATGGTAAAGCTGCTCTTTGATAACCCAAAATTTATCACTATGTTTTTTTGTAAAGAAAAAAAAATCCAAGTCAAACGTGATTGATTTATAGTAATTTCAGCTGTATATTTGGTACGTCCAAGAAGGTTTTTTTTTCATAATAAATAAGCCAACACAAACCATTTCCTACAGCTAGTCGGTTCTTCCAATGACTCTCAAGATGGCTTAACAGTTTACATTCTTTTGCTGGTTTGAATTTAGATGTGGAACAAAAAGGGCAGTGGAATGATTTATAGCTGCCTGCACAACATTCTGTACATCTTTCTCTAAGTAATAAGATTTCATCAAATGATTCATACTGCTGATGAACATTCATCACAAAGGATCACCGACTGCAATTAAAAGGTTTTTGATACTAAATAAATATAATTACTACTTTATGTGTTGAAAAAACAAACAAAAACAGCAACAAAAGAACAGTGGACATATATAGTTTTTTTTATGATAGAAGTTTTGAACATGCCAAAGCAATTCATGAAAGAGTACATGTGATCCAACCGCAGTGTCATAGGTTGGTTGTAAGCTCTCTTCCGGAATTATAATTACCAAACCTTATAAATAAACATTCCCAATGAGAAATTTTATTACTGTTTTTGTGTATTTTGTTAAGTGACAAAACAATTTATCACAGTAAGTCATATGATTATTATATATTTTTTAATTCTTTAATTTAAACTTTTTTATTTAAAAAAATAGTATGTCGGGAATCCAATTTTTTTCATCATATTTTCTTCCTCAATTTATGTAATACCTTCACTCATCTTTTTTTAGAATAAAAGATAACAAGAAAAAATTAATACCTCTGTTTAGTTTTGTCGTTTGTTGTTTGAAATGCATTTATATTTTGAAAGTTTATAGTAGCGAATCTATATATATAAAGTATTACGTTAACAAATCTTATTTTGCGTTAATTTTTCTTTTAATATTAGCTGCAACCTCAGTCCCTCTTTTTAGATATTTAGATATTTAATGAAATTCAATAAAAAATATGTCATTTGATTCTCTAAATTTTATGTCTATAAAATGAATGTGTTAGAATGGTCCGACGCCACCTAAGGTAGGACTGTCCTAAGACAGCTATGTTATAAGCCTCGGTCACACCTTACCGGATAACTTTTTTTCAATCCGTTCATGTCCGTTAGACGTCCGTTCTTATTCGTTAGGCGTCCGTCCATATCCGTTAGACGTCCGTTAAGCGTGCGTTTTATCCGTTGACGTCCGTTCTGTCCGGTGGAAAATTTTGAGCATGTTTAAAACTTTGAACGGACGTCCAACGGATAAAATTTCCGTTGAACGTCCGTTAGGCGTCCGTTTTGTACGGTACTCGTCCGTTTTGTATCCGTTACGTGTCCGTTATGCATCCGTTGGAGATCCGGTAGACCAATTCACCAACGGACGTCTACCGGACGCCTAACGGACGCCGAACGGATAAAACGGATCCGGATGTGAAACGGAAATTAACGGAAAGATAACGGATAAAACGGATGCCTACCGGATGTAAAATGGACAAATGCCAATTGAAATTTCTCATGGTTTATTGCCTTTAATTTTTAGATGGTTTATTGCCTTTAATTTTCAGAATATTTTGTTCATCCGTTTTATCCGTTACGCTTCCGTTAGGTGTCCGTTTTATCCGGTACTCGTCCGTTGGATGTACGTTCGACGTCCGTTCTGTCCGGTACGTATCCGTTTCACGTACGTTCAATGTCCGTTGTGTGTCCGTTAGAAATTCGTTGCATGTCCGTTAGTACACAATTTTTATTACATTCTTGTTTTTATTACGTTTTAGGACATATTAACCTGACTTAGGACTAAGACGTGTCCTAAGACCATCCTAAGACATGTCTTAGTCCTAGGACAGCTTCGTTGACACGGCCCCAGGATGGTCTTAGGACACGTCTAAGTCCTAAGTCAGGTTAATATGTCCTAAAACGTAATAAAAACAAGAATGTGTCCAAAGTACACGGATGCCCCACTCGCATTATCTTTTGCATGTTCCATGGACCGTGAAATTGGGTAATAATCTAATTTGGTATTACAATTAGAAAGATTATACTATAGGGAACATATGTACTAAGTTTCAATTTGATTGGACAATTTCATCAAAAACTACCTTGACCAAAAACTTTAACGTGAAACTCCCACTTTCATTATCTATGTTCAGCGGACCGTGAAATTGAAGTCTAATTTGGCTTTAAAATTAGAAAGATCATATCATAAGCAACAAGTACTAAGTGTCAAATTGATTGGACTTCAGCTTCATAAAAAACTACCTTGACCAAAAACTTTAACCTGAACGGACGCACAGACGGACAAACGAACAAACGAACGAACGAACGGAGCTACAGACCAGAAAACATAATGCCCCTCTACTATCGTAGGTGGGGCATAACAACAAATTAGGCAAAAAAACTCAATACTAAAAATACATATACAATATTAAACTATCATACTGTTATGAGAATTAAATTAATACATTTTTTTTATTTTTTTTTGTTAAAGATGTAATTGTATTACATTAAATTATTTCGTGCTACCTTTTTTGAAGCCTAAAACATACAAGCATTAAACTAACATTTTAGCGACTTACTAAAAGACGGTGCAATATAAATTCGAAAATTCGGAAAATATTACTTTTTTTTTAACTGCTCATTCGATACATGTAATGAAATCGAGTGGACCTGAAGACAAAACTATTTCATCGACTAAAATTGTAGCACGAATAAATATCGCATTTAACAATTAAAGTTTACTGACTATTTACTTTTGTTTTCGTATTAAATTCATTTATATACCTTTTATCATATTATAAAACAACGTTATTTATTAGAATAACTTTAAATCTTTAACTTTTATTTTGCGTTAATTGTTTTCCTTATAAAAGTCCCCCTCCCTCTCTTTATACATATAGATACTAAAATACTATTAAATCTATGTCCCATCGTAGTTAGGACTGTCCTAAGACAGCTTTGTTTTACACTCTAAGACATGTCTAAGACACGTCCTAAGACCATCCTAAATAACGTCCTAAGACATATCTTAGGACATATCCTAGGATACTTTCATTGACAAGGCCCCAGGCCCTTGCATAACAAGAGGTAAATGTATGCATACAAATTAAAATCACAAACAATCATGAAAAAATAAAACAACTCTAAAATGGAATATATAAATTATTACTTTACTTTATTATATCTTCATTAACTTTGAAACGAATAAATATACATTTATATGAACGAATGTCATCATTACATTCATTTATTTATTTTATTAGTTACGTTTATGGACATTTTTGTCTTTGAGACATCGACCTTATGTGTACAAGCGCACATTCAATATTAATAGAACCAAATAAAGTAATGATTGTTACATTCATAGATGTATAAAACCGGGTAATGTATGTACTAGTATTCTTTCTTAATTAAAAACCGGTGCTTTTCATTTGCGCCAAAAAAATCTTTCATTTGCGCCACAAACCATATTTCTTTTGCGCCAAAATCTAAATCTTTCATTTGCGCCAATATTACAGGTAAGTACAGGTAAATACAGGTAAATACAGGTAATAATAGTATAAAACATAAAAATTTTCAAAACGTCTTTTAATAATGAAGAAACATATTCCTCAGGAATACAGGTTATAATAGTATAAAACATCATATATAGCCAAGGCAACATTTTTAAAGTCATTTGTACGTAGTTGGTTTTCATCCATTCCTGAAGATGAAAATCAATGGTGTTAAAAATATTTATCCATAGAATACAAAGTAACATACAAGGAACTTAGAAAGTCCATAATCACATGGCAAATTGGAAGACAATTGAATAATTTAACTTTTCTGCTCTTATTTTCTTTTTTCAATTAAAATGAATTTAACAAAAGAAGATGTGGTAGTAATGTTAATGAGATAACTATATGCTTTCCGAACTCGGACTCTGAGTTGTTGAGATTCTACTTTCTGCTGGTTTACTCCATGGTTGTGCTCGTTTAAAGTTTTTATAATTGTTTTGCTGTCCGCATCAGTCGTAATCCTGGCTTTACAGGTTTTTTTTTGGTACACCTGAAGGATTTGTCTCCATTTTTTAAAACATTTGATAACCTATATATGTGGTCATCAAATATCACAAAATTCTTTCCTCTGTTTGTCTCAAATTTGACTATGTCCATCTTGACACCTCACACTGGACTGGTCAAGTGAGCACTATATATATTATTATAACCTTAGTGACTCTCAGTTTTGTATTAGAAATGAGTATGAACTCACACACATATCCAGGAGGAGTTATGTACAAACAAAATAAATCGTAAATAATATTTAACTTTTCCGTTATATTACCTGGCATACCTGTAAAATGGCGCAAATGAAGGTTTTTTTTTGGCGCAAATGATATATAACTTTGTGGCGCAAATGAAAGGATTGATTTTTTAAAAATTGGCGCAAATGAAATGCGCCCTTAAAAACTAATACATGTAATTAGAAAAGGCAATATCTTCCTTTAAAGAAAAACTGATGGCATTATGCATATTTCTACACGAAATTATGAAGGATGCAAGTTTTAGTATCCCAATAAAAGAAAGAAGGATTTAAAAAAAATGAAACCTTATTTTTATGATTGTATATGTCTATTTTTTTTTATAACAATACATTTTGTTAGTTGATTTCTAGAATGCACAATCCTGATTGGATAGAATTAGCAGCGATAGTAACGCCTACTGCAAAGATGACATTGGATGATTACGCTTACAATTATGATCCTCTTGGCTATCATAGGTTATATCTCAGACCTCGCCCCGAAGCTGTCTTAGAATGGGTTTTACCTAAGATGTCATAAACTTGTCTTTAAATTATTTATTTTTTAAATATTTACATTGATTTATGAAAAAATAAATATTTACATTGATTTATGGAAAAATAAATATTTACATTGATTTATGGAAAAATAATGGAAATCAACGGGAAAAAATAATTTAAAGGTGGTATGTGTTTCCCATTAATTAATTTAAAGGTGTTTTAAAAATGATATTATTCATTAATTAGATAATTTAAGAAATAATATAAACTAATAGTGTATCACGTTTTTTTTTAAATAGTACAACCAATATGAATACAAATATAAAAATTCAAGTACAGATTTGAGAGGGGGAAAAACAATTACGGATGAAAGAATGGGTAGAAATTATTCATATATTTTCAATTATAAGATTTCAAGTTATTAGAACATATATTATAGACAAAGTAAATATAAATAAAAGCATTACTGTGTATATATCATAAAAAGTATTAACACATATTTCAAGGGCGATACACAAGTCCCATGCATCAATTATATATATATATATATGTATACTAGTAAACAAATTAAACAATACACGACTTTTTTTTCGAATTCCGAAGATGAATTTTTCATTATACACCACAAATATTGAATATAGTAATACCGAATTACCACGGAACTATTATTCCATTTACCAAAAAATATTTTTCTGCTTCCAGACGTCATTGAGCGAAATTATTTTTTATTTGGACAAAAATTACAAAAAAAGACAATTTTTAGAACAGTTTCAACAAATGATGACAACTTAGACAATATTTCCCATCAATTTGTTTTGAAAAAACATACAGTTGTTTAAATGTAAATCGAAATTCGGCCCCGTAAGAAATCGGTAAAATGTATACATTATCCCTTCATTTTAATTTGTTAAGTGAAATTGAAATACATAGTAACAAACTAAAAACTAATCTGAAATGATCCGAATTAACAGTGTGGTGTTTTCAGATTTTAAGCATTGATTTGGAACGTAAACACATTTTTATTTAATTTTTTGAGATTACCAAAAAAAAAAACGGACAATATTTCAACCCATTATTTTAAACAAAACTTGATTAGCAGATTGCATATTTTAAAACAAATTTGAAATTTGTTGCAGTACTTAAATTGTGGGTCAAATTTAATGCTACATTCTGCCAAAATAATTTGAATCCTATGATGATTTCCCCGGAATTTAGTTTCTTTCCGACAGGTGTTGATTTTTATAATCATATGCAAATACATGGTAAATGAAAAGTTTTGAAATAGTGCATCTCATTTTGTTTTATATCAAATACTTTTTGATCAATTTGATTCAAAAGTCGTGTATCGTTTCTTTTGTTGAATATTATATAATGAATATCAAATATTTGTCTTACCTTATTATACTGATTATAATTTTGTCATCTTTTGGAAAACTGGTGGAACATTTTTCTACGGATTTTCACGCACAACAAAAATGGAAGAAAGGATTTAAATACATATAGACATCAAAACTATTTGCTGAAGGAAAAAGTATAGTAATGAAATATTATTAGCTGTAAATGTTTAAATATCCCAAGAAAGCTTTATTGACATATGCCAGAAAGAAATAAAATTGCCAAAGAAAATATTCCAAATGGTTATCTCGGTGTTGAAAAAGATTTATATAACGAAGTCATCAAGTCACAGACTTTAAGACAATAAATCGAATGTTAATTATATACAAGTGTGGTACAAACACATAATACAATGATAAAAGAATGTAAACTGACCAGACATCACACATTCTTTAGACATAAAAAATCAGGAATCTAGTCTTCGTATCTATAGAAATTACACTTATATTCATGTATGTATAAAGTTTTTTTTAAAGAATGCAATTGAAAAAGATGGGATCTTTTTTGGTGAAATTTAAAAGCAATATGAATGTTTTCTATATCTGTATAGAATCAATTAATAAAATAAGAATGGAAATGGGGACTTTGTCAAAGAGACAACAACACCAAAGGCACTTGTTTCTATCAATTGGAAGACCCACTACCAACGTATATTACGTTGATATAACGTTGATAGTGGGTCTTCCAATTGAAAGAAACAAGTGCCTGTGAACAACCCGACTAAAAAGGAGAAAACAGCCAAACGCCATCATTGAACGGGTCTTCAATACAGCGATAATATCTCGCACCGGGAGTGTGTTACAGTTGGCCTCAAAACGAAAATGTGTAATCCAAAAGCAAAATTGTAAATTAAGTCGAGCGTAAACAGAACATAACACATACTATACTACCAAGTCAACACACAAGTTTAGACTACAATTGCTCTTATAAATGAATAAGAAAAACTGTTAAAACATCAATGGAAAAACATCCATTTGCAAAGCTAATGCATATAATTAAAGGAAGCTGACCTAATTTGAAAAAGAGAAAATACTGTGTTTTGATTATCTGTAATTAATGCAATAATTTCTGCGGAAAACGTATAACTTTTGTGTTTTTAATCACAGAATTTAACGTTATTTTCAAGTTAATTTGTCAAAAAGTTGCCCTTTTTATCGATATCAAAATTTTTAGCATTACATTTAGTGTGGAAAAATACTGTCAAAATACATCGTAGTCTGTCCAACTGTAGTTTGTTGATTGCAGTTGTTGAAAGTGGCAAACATCACATAACCAGCAAGTTTGGCGAAAATTATATTATCCATTCACTCAAACCTGATGGCCACATTCAAAATTGCCATATCTTCTCAATTTTTGACACCTGTAAAAAGAAAATAATTATTTTCATTAAGAATTTATATATCTTTTTTATATAAAAAAAAGGAGGTGTGGTTTGACTGACAATGAGACAACTCTCCACAAGAGCCCAAAATGATATAGACATTAATAACTATAGGTCAACGTACAGCCTTCAACCATGAGCAAAACCGATACCATAAAGTCATTAATATACAAGGCCGCGAAATGACATTATAAAACAATTCAAACGAGAAAATTAACGATCTTACTTATGTACAAAAATACATATTATACATTTATTTCTATAAAGCAAAAATAAAATAAAATTACCGTGTACAAACAATAAACAGATTTTCTAATTGTTTGGGTTATATATTTAACACGTAATAGTTATACCATAAACAGTATTGGTTCTGGATAGACAAGGTCTTGGTTCTAGATTTACATGTTTGGTTCTGGATTAACACGTTATATTTATACCATATACAGTCTTGGTTCTGGTTTGACAAGGTCTTAGTTCTAGATTCACATGTTTGGTTCTAGATTAACACGTTCTATTTATACCATATACAGTATTGGTTCTGGATTAACACGTTATATTTATACCATATACAGTCTTGGTTCTAGATTGACCAGGTCTTGGTTCTAGATTTACATGTTTGGTTTGGATTAACACGTTATAATAATACCATATACAGTATTGGTTTAGGATTGACAAGTTCTTGGTTCTAGATTTACATGTTTGGTTCTGGATTAACACGTTCTATTTATACCATATACAGTCTTGGTTCTGGTTTGACAAGGTCTTGGTTCTAGATTTACATGTTTGGTTCTGGATTGACACGTTATATTTATATCATATACAGTCTTGGTTCTGGTTTGACAAGGTCTTGGTTTGGTTCTGGATTAACACGTTATATTTATACCATATACAGTATTGGTTCTGGTTTGACATGTTCTTGGTTCTAGATTTACATGTTTGGTTCTAGATTAACACGTTATATTTATACCATATACTGACTTGGTTCTGGATTGACAAGGTCTTGGTTCTAGATTCACATGTTTGGTTCTAGATTAACACGTTATATTTATACCATATATTGACTTGGTTCTGGATTGACCAGGTCTTGGTTCTAGATTCACATGGTTGGATATAGATTAACACGTTCTATTTATACCATATACAGTATTGGTTCTGGTTTGACAAGGTCTTGGTTTGATTCTGGATTAACACGTTATATTTATACCATATACTGACTTGGTTCTGGATTGACATGGTCTTGGTTCCTGATTTACATGTTTTGTTCTGGATTAACACGTTATATTGATACCATATACTGACTTGGTTCTGGATTGACTAGGTCTTGGTTCTAGATTCACATGTTTGGTTCTAGATTAACACGTTATATTTATACCATATACAGTATTGGTTCTGGTTTGACAAGGTCTTGGTTCTAGATTTACATGTTTGGTTCTGGATTAACACGTTCTATTTATACCATATACAGTCTTGGTTCTGGTTTGACAAGGTCTTGGTTCTAGATTTACATGTTTGGTTCTGGATTAACACGTTATATTTATATCATATACAGTCTTGGTTCTGGTTTGACAAGGTCTTGGTTTGGTTCTGGATTAACACGTTATATTTATACCATATACAGTATTGGTTCTGGTTTGACAAGTTCTTGGTTCTAGATTTACATGTTTGGTTCTAGATTAACACGTTATATTTATACCATATACTGACTTGGTTCTGGATTGACAAGGTCTTGGTTCCAGATTTACATGTTTGGTTCTGGATTAACACGTTATATTTATACCATATACTGACTTGGTTCTGGATTGACAAGGTCTTGGTTCCAGATTTACATGTTTGGTTCTGGATTAACACGTTATATTTATACCATATACAGTATTGGTTCTGGTTTGACCAGGTCATGGTTCTAGATTTACATGTTTTGTTCTGGATTAACACGTTATATTTATACCATATACAGTTTTGGTTCTGGATTGACAAGGTCTTGGTTCTAGATTTACATGTTTGGTTCTGGATTAACACGTTATATTTATACCATATACTGACTTGGTTCTGGATTGACAAGGTCTTGGTTCCAGATTTACATGTTTGGTTCTGGATTAACACGTTATATTTATACCATATACAGTATTGGTTCTGGTTTGACCAGGTCATGGTTCTAGATTTACATGTTTTGTTCTGGATTAACACGTTATATTTATACCATATACAGTTTTGGTTCTGGATTGACAAGGTCTTGGTTCTAGATTTACATGTTTGGTTCTGGATTAACACGTTATATTTATACCATATACTGACTTGGTTCTGGATTGACAAGGTCTTGGTTCTAGATTTACATGTTTGGTTCTGGATAAACACGTTATATTTATACCATATACAGTATTGGTTCTGGTTTGACCAGGTCATGGTTCTAGATTTACATGTTTTGTTCTGGATTAACACGTTATATTTATACCATATACAGTTTTGGTTCTGGATTGACAAGGTCTTGGTTCTAGATTTACATGTTTGGTTCTGGATTAACACGTTATATTTATACCATATACTGACTTGGTTCTGGATTGACAAGGTCTTGGTTCTAGATTTACATGTTTGGTTCTGGATAAACACGTTATATTTATACCATATACAGTATTGGTTCTGGTTTGACCAGGTCATGGTTCTAGATTTACATGTTTTGTTCTGGATTAACACGTTATATTTATACCATATACAGTTTTGGTTCTGGATTGACAAGGTCTTGGTTCTAGATTTACATGCATGTTTGGTTCTGGATTAACACGTTATATTTATACCATATACTGACTTGGTTCTGGATTGACAAGTTCTTGGTTCTAGATTTACATGTTTGGTTCTGGATTAACACGTTATATTTATACTTCTAGTATTAACAGTATTGGTTCTGGATTGACCAGGTCTTGGTTCTAGATTTACATGTTTTGTTCTGGATTAACACGTTATATTTATACCATAAACAGTTTTGGTTCTGGATTGACAAGGTCTTGGTTCTAGATTTACATGCATGTTTGGTTCTGGATTAACACGTTATATTTATACCATATACAGTTTTGGTTCTGGATTGACAAGGTCTTGGTTCTAGATTTACATGTTTGGTTCTGGATTAACACGTTATATTTATACCATAAACAGTTTTGGTTCTGGATTGACAAGTTCTTGGTTCTAGATTTAAATGTTTGGTTCTGGATAAACACGTTATATTTATACCATATACTGACTTGGTTCTGGATTGACAAGGTCTTGGTTCTAGATTTACATGTTTGGTTCTGGATAAACACGTTATATTTATACCATAAACAGTTTTGGTTCTGGATTGACAAGTTCTTAGTTCTAGATTTACATGTTTGGTTCTGGATAAACACGTTATATTTATACCATACACAGTATTGGTTCTGGATTGACAAGTTCTTGGTTCTAGATTTACATGTTTGGTTCTGGATTAACACGTTATATTTATACCATATACTGACTTGGTTCTGGATTGACCAGGTCTTGGTTCTAGATTCACATGGTTGGATATAGATTAACACGTTCTATTTATACCATATACAGTATTGGTTCTGAATTGACAAGGTCTTGGTTTGGTTCTGGATTAACACGTTATATTTATACCATATACAGTATTGGTTCTGGATTGACAAGGTCGTGGTTCTAGATTTACATGTTTGGTTCTGGATTAACACGTTATATTTATACCATATACTGACTTGGTTCTGGATTGACAAGGTCTTGGTTCTAGATTTACATGTTTGGTTCTGGATAAACACGTTATATTTATACCATATACAGTATTGGTTCTGGATTGAATCGTTATATTTATACCATCTACAGTATTGGTTCTGGTTTGAGCAGGTCATGGTTTTAGATTTACATGGTTGGTTCTAGATTAACACGTTATATTTATACCATATACAGTATTGGTTCTGGATTGACAAGTTCTTGGTTCTAAATTTACATGTTTGGTTCTGGATTAACACGTTATATTTATACTACTAGTATTAACAGAATTGGTTCTGGATTGACCAGGTCTTGGTTCTAGATTTACATGTTTGGTTCTGGATTAACACGTTATATTTATACTATTAACAGTATTGGTTCTGGTTTGACCAGGTCTTGGTTCTAGATTTACTTGTTTTGTTCTGGATTAACACGTTATATTTATACCATAACCAGTTTTGGTTCTGGATTGACAAGGTCTTGGTTCTAGATTTACATGCATGTTTGGTTCTGGATTAACACGTTATATTTATACCATATACTGACTTGGTTCTGGATTGATAAGGTCTAAGTTCTAGATTTACATGTTTGGTTCTGGATTAACACGTTATCTTTATACCATATACTGACTTGGTTCTGGATTGACAAGGTCTTGGTTCTAGATTTACATGTTTGGTTCTGGATAAACACGTTATATTTATACCATATACAGTATTGGTTCTGGATTGACACGTTATATTTATACGATCTACAGTATTGGTTCTGATTTGAGCAGGTCATGGTTCTAGATTTACATGGTTGGTTCACGTTATATTTATACCATATACAGTATTGGTTCTGGATTGACAAGTTCTTGGTTCTAGATTAACATGTTTGGTTCTGAATTAACACGTTATATTTATACTACTAGTATTAACAGTATTGGTTCTGGATTGACCAGGTCTTGGTTTTAGATTTACATGTTTGGTTCTGGATTAACACGTTATATTTATACCATATACATTCTTGGTTCTGGATTGACCAGGTCTTGGTTTTAGATGTACATGTTTGGTTCTGGTTTAACACGTTATATTTATACCATATACTGACTTGGTTCTGGATTGACAAGGTCTTGGTTCTCGATTTACATGTTTGGTTCTGGATTAACACGTTCTATTTATACCATATACAGTTTTGGTTCTGGTTTGACAAGGTCTTAATTCTAGATTTACATGTTTGGTTCTGGATTAACACGTTATATTTATATCATATACAGTCTTGGTTCTGGTTTGACAAGGTCTTGGTTCTAGATTCACATGTTTGGTTCTAGATTAACACGTTATATTTATACCATATACTGTATTGGTTCTGGATTGACAAGGTCGTAGTTCTAGATTTACATGTTTGGTTCTGGATTAACACGTTATAATAATACTATATACAGTATTGGTTCTGGATTGACAAGTTCTTGGTTCTAGATTTACATGTTTGGTTCTGGATTAACACGTTATATTTATACTACTAGTATTAACAGTATTAGTTCTGGATTGACCAGGTCTTGGTTCTAGATTTACATGTTTTGTTCTGGATTAACACGTTATATTTATACCATAAGCAGTTTTGGTTCTGGATTGACAAGGTCTTGGTTCTAGATTTACATGCATGTTTGGTTCTGGATTAACACTTTATATTTATACCATATATTGACTTGGTTCTGGATTGACCAGGTCTTGGTTCTAGATTCACATGGTTGGATATAGATTAACACGTTCTATTTATACCATATACAGTATTGGTTCTGAATTGACAAGGTCTTGGTTTGGTTCTGGATTAACACGTTATATTTATACCATATACAGTATTGGTTCTGGTTTGACCAGGTCATGGTTCTAGATTTACATGTTTGGTTCTGGATTAACACGTTATATTTATACCATATACTGACTTGGTTCTGGATTGACAAGGTCTTGGTTCTAGATTTACATGTTTGGTTCTGGATAAACACGTTATAGTTATACCATATACAGTATTGGTTCTGGATTGACACGTTATATTTATACCATGTTCAGTCTTGGTTCTGGATTGACCATGTCTTGGTTCTGGATTGACCATGTCGTGGTTCTAGATTCACATGGTTGGATATAGATTAACACGTTCTATTTATACCATATACTGACTTGGTTCTGGATTGACAAGGTCTTAGTTCTAGATTTACATGTTTGGTTCTAGATTAACACGTTATACTTATACCATATACTGACTTGGTTCTGGTTTGACAAGGTCTTGGTTCTCGATTTACATGTTTGGTTCTGGATTAACACGTTATATTTATACTATTAACAGTATTGGTTCTGATTTGACCAGGTCTTGGTTCTAGATTTACATGTTTTGTTCTGGATTAACACGTTATATTTATACCATAAACAGTTTTGGTTCTGGATTGACAAGGTCTTGGTTCTAGATTTACATGCATGTTTGGTTCTGGATTAACACGTTATATTTATACCATATACTAACTTGGTTCTGGATTGACAAGGTCTAAGTTCTAGATTTACATGTTTGGTTCTGGATTAACACGTTATATTTATACCATATACTGACTTTGTTCTGGATTGACAAGGTCTTGGTTCTAGATTTACATGTTTGGGTCTGGATAAACACGTTATATTTATACCATATACAGTATTGGTTCTGGATTGAATCGTTATATTTATACCATCTACAGTATTGGTTCTGGTTTGAGCAGGTCATGGTTCTAGATTTACATGGTTGGTTCTAGATTAACACGTTATATTTATACCATATACTGACTTGGTTCTGGATTGACAAGTTCTTGGTTCTAGATTAACACGTTCTATTTATACCATATACAGTATTGGTTCTGGATTAACACGTTATATTTATACCATATACAGTCTTGGTTCTAGATTGAACAGGTCTTGGTTCTAGATTTACATGTTTGGTTTGGATTAACACGTTATAATAATACCATATACAGTATTGGTTCAGGATTGACAAGTTCTTGGTTCTAGATTTACATGTTTGGTTCTGGATTAACACGTTCTATTTATACCATATACAGTCTTGGTTCTGGTTTGACAAGGTCTTGGTTCTAGATTTACATGTTTGGTTCTGGATTAACACGTTATATTTATATCATATACAGTCTTGGTTCTGGTTTGACAAGGTCTTGGTTTGATTCTGGATTAACACGTTATATTTATACCATATACTGACTTGGTTCTGGATTGACAAGGTCTTGGTTCCAGATTTACATGTTTTGTTCTGGATTAACACGTTATATTTATACCATATACTGACTTGGTTCTGGATTGACTAGGTCTTGGTTCTAGATTCACATGTTTGGTTCTAGATTAACACGTTATATTTATACCATATACAGTATTGGTTCTGGTTTGACAAGGTCTTGGTTCTAGATTTACATGTTTGGTTCTAGATTAGCACGTTCTATTTATACCATATACAGTCTTGGTTCTGGTTTGACAAGGTCTTGGTTCTAGATTTTCATGTTTGGTTCTGGATTAACACGTTATATTTATATCATATACAGTCTTGGTTCTGGTTTGACAAGGTCTTGGTTTGGTTCTGGATTAACACGTTATATTTATACCATATACAGTATTGGTTCTGGTTTGACAAGTTCTTGGTTCTAGATTTACATGTTTGGTTCTAGATTAACACGTTATATTTATACCATATACTGACTTGGTTCTGGATTGACAAGGTCTTGGTTCCAGATTTACATGTTTGGTTCTGGATTAACACGTTATATTTATACCATATACTGACTTGGTTCTGGATTGACAAGGTCTTGGTTCCAGATTTACATGTTTGGTTCTGGATTAACACGTTATATTTATACCATATACTGACTTGGTTCTGGATTGACAAGGTCTTGGTTCTAGATTTACATGTTTGGTTCTGGATAAACACGTTATATTTATACCATATACAGTATTGGTTCTGGATTGACACGTTATATTTATACGATCTACAGTATTGGTTCTGGTTTGAGCAGGTCATGGTTCTAGATTTACATGGTTGGTTCACGTTATATTTATACCATATACAGTATTGGTTCTGGATTGACAAGTTCTTGGTTCTAGATTAACATGTTTGGTTCTGAATTAACACGTTATATTTATACTACTAGTATTAACAGTATTGGTTCTGGATTGACCAGGTCTTGGTTCTAGATTTACATGTTTGGTTCTGGATTAACACGTTATATTTATACCATATACATTCTTGGTTCTGGATTGACCAGGTCTTGGTTTTAGATGTACATGTTTGGTTCTGGTTTAACACGTTATATTTATACCATATACTGACTTGGTTCTGGATTGACAAGGTCTTGGTTCTCGATTTACATGTTTGGTTCTGGATTAACACGTTCTATTTATACCATATACAGTTTTGGTTCTGGTTTGACAAGGTCTTAATTCTAGATTTACATGTTTGGTTCTGGATTAAAACGTTATACTTATATCATATACAGTCTTGGTTCTGGTTTGACAAGGTCTTGGTTCTAGATTCACATGTTTGGTTCTAGATTAACACGTTATATTTATACCATATACTGTATTGGTTTTGGATTGACAAGGTCTTAGTTCTAGATTTACATGTTTGGTTCTGGATTAACACGTTATAATAATACCATATACAGTATTGGTTCTGGATTGACAAGTTCTTGGTTCTAGATTTACATGTTTGGTTCTGGATTAACACGTTATATTTATACTACTAGTATTAACAGTATTGGTTCTGGATTGACCAGGTCTTGGTTCTAGATTTACATGTTTTGTTCTGGATTAACACGTTATATTTATACCATAAGCAGTTTTGGTTCTGGATTGACAAGGTCTTGGTTCTAGATTTACATGCATGTTTGGTTCTGGATTAACACTTTATATTTATACCATATATTGACTTGGTTCTGGATTGACCAGGTCTTGGTTCTAGATTCACATGGTTGGATATAGATTAACACGTTCTATTTATACCATATACAGTATTGGTTCTGAATTGACAAGGTCTTGGTTTGGTTCTGGATTAACACGTTATATTTATACCATATACAGTATTGGTTCTGGTTTGACCAGGTCATGGTTCTAGATTTACATGTTTGGTTCTGGATTAACACGTTATATTTATACCATATACTGACTTGGTTCTGGATTGACAAGGTCTTGGTTCTAGATTTACATGTTTGGTTCTGGATAAAC